>NW_017672196.1:112130-206091 GCF_001879085.1 Nicotiana attenuata
GAAAATAACAATTAAAGATGGAAACTAAAACCCTACCACCACGCACCTACCCCCCTACCCCCCCCCCCCCCTTTCCGCCCTCCCCATTCCCCCCTCCCTTTCATCTTCTTCTTTGCATCCCTTCCCCCAACAAATTAATATTCAAACCAATATGAAATAACAGAGAATAGCCAAATAGAGAACCCACCAAGGGATCCCTAATTGACCTCGCCGGATTATGCGACCTCCATTATCGAAAAATTGTTCTCCAAGCAAATGAGATTGTTTGAATCTTTTTATTCTTGTATATGAGATTGTTTGATATGTGAAGTACTACTTTTATTCTTGATTCTTTTTTCTGCCTCAAAAAACAAAAACTAGACCAGTGAAGGCTCTAGTTGGATGCCTGAACTTGAACACCTCTTCAAAATTTATTTTAACACTGCTTGTGATAACTTCTTCAGCCATGGATAACCTTGAAGACCACTGGATTTTGCGTCACTTTTTAGTTTTTGGATTTTCGAGTTCTTGATTTTTCCTATAATTAATAGAGGAGAAAAATAGAAGAAATAGAGGGAGAAAAAAATGGAGTAGTGGAGCCTTCAGCGGAGCAGTGGCCGGAATTTTGGTCGGAATTTTGTTTCAACACTGCTTATGAGGAAGAAGAAGATGCCTGGAACTAGTTGGGTGAAAAAGGCTAGAGGAAAATATAATGATATATTGTGGGACCCACATACAAAATTTAATTTAATTTTTGAAAACAAGAGAGAAAAAATCTGATAAAAGTCTCACGCGCCCAAATTAAACTAAAATACACGTAACTTGCCATGTCAACGTGAGGTGTTTACTTGATACACTTAATAGTCAGTTGAAGTGTCTAAATGGTAAATTGATCAATTGGAGTAGTGTTCAGCTGGTCGTTGAGGACAACTTGAAAGGCCATTTATGTATTTCGCCTTAACTCTTTGAATAAACAACTATTGGAGAGCATAATTCGGAGATAAAAACATAAAATGAGGAACACAAATCAATCCAATACTCTTCTATACGAAGAATCTCTTCTATTTAAAGCTCGAAATATACTTCGTTGGGAAGTTTGATTTTAACTATTATTGACCAGAAAGCAGAAATATTTCGAAGGAGTGACTGAGAGTTTATACTTCAACGCACTTTCATGGGATACCCGACACTCAACACCATTCTGCTCATCAATATACAGAGCTTGCATGTGCGCTCTTGTTCTCTCCGTCTTCTCTCCCAATCTAGGGATTTCCATTGCTGATCTCGCTTAAACTTGACAACATAGTATAACTGCTCCAAAAAAAAAATAGCCGACAATATATATATATATATATATATATATATATATATATATATATATATATATATATATTCTTTGTATATTAATATATAATATACATATAATATTCATATTTTATAAATATTTTTTGTATATGCGACTATCAAATGTAATTATTTTTGGCCGAGCGGCCAAATGTGTAATTTGCCCGAAAAATCCAAAAAAACTTAAATAAATAGAACCAACTTTGCAGATAGGAAGTGGGACTTCTTGGTGCAAATTCAGATTAATCGGGGCCCAAAACAGGTATCAAACATTCGGACCAAAAACTATTAAAAAAAAGGCATGCTTATAGAAAGAGGTGTTTGCGTGAACATTTTGTTATCTCATCCTAAGAAAAGAACATAGTTTATTAACCCTGACACCACAAAGAGGGAGGGTGAGGTGGGTGGGTGTGTGTGTGTGGGGTGGGGGGGGGTTTACAAAAGACTGAATAAAGAAACCATAGATGTTAAATACTTTTTTGAATTTGGTGATATCTCATCGACGAATGGAAGTCAATAAGACTCAAATAGCAGTTGAATAGAGAAGTGTAACATTAACATGCCAATATCATAGGAATTAAAGAAAGCACAGTTGAGTTTATAAATAACAGGTTAAACTCCTATTAGAAAATCATAACTTTATGTTCCATAATTGCATTTGTATTATAGAAACTGAAAGGAGTCTTGAATCTGAAACACTCGTGGGCCATGAGTCATGGCATTCACAAGCAATGTGAGAATTATTTATAAGTTATGACTAAATATATAATCAAAATGATGGAGTACTTACCAGTTTGTCAGTGTGTTAAGAAGAGATGCGAAATAATAAATACACACACAGAAATTACAGATCATCCAAAATTTTATGTTGTGGTCTTCACTTTGTCAGTTTAGGTAGGTCTCACTGTGCCTTTAGCAGCTTTTATCAAAGTCCTTATGTGTGTGTGTGTGTGAAGAGGTCTCAAAGATGAGAGTTTAATTTGAAGAATGACAGCTCAACAGAAAATCTTACTCAATTAAGAATGAGAGTTTAAGCTTCTGTACAACTGACAGTATTTTTACTAACATTCCATCTAAAAAATAATTATAGATAACTTGGATTAACAACCTAGAAATTACACTAATATCCTGCTATAGTTAAACAACACTAACACTGAGGGGCAATGGCGAAGTCAGGAATTTCTTCAAGGATGCTCAAACTTGAAAGAAGTGAAAAAAATTCTCCGAAAAAGATGTTCAATATATGTTATATACCTCTAAAATCTACTTACTCATATATACAATATAATTTTTCGACAAAGGATGGTCAATTGACCAACCTTAAGTAAATGTGGCTTCGCCCCTACTAAGGGTTTATTTGGTTGCAGGAATTAATAATATAGGGATTAATGCAGAAATTATTTCTTGTTAAATATTTGGATTGTTGTCTTAAAAACTAGTATAACAAGTCATAAATCAATAACAATTGTCTTTCAAGGTTGTGGTTTGTATTTTTGAAGGGATAGAGAAGAAAACTAATGGCATTTCAAAATATTTTATCCATATATAACTAATCATGATATAGTTATTCCACCTTGAACTAGGTATAAGGTTTACCAAATTAAGTACTTAGGTGTTTACCGTGAAAATGGTAATTACAATTAAATTTGATTTTGTGGTTCTAAAAATACGTGATCTATTTTTATGCTAGTTGTTAAGCGATGGATGCTGAGTAAGAGATTAGAAAACGAGATAAGAGCTTGGAAACAAGATAATAACCGAACCAATAGGCTGACAAGCAGGGCCTCGAGTTTGCTTATTCAGGGCCTCGAGGTCGAGTCCTATATCTTGCCGAGGCAATCGATGGAGGGGCTAACGGTTATGACAAGTTCAATGATGGCTCTTTATGATCAATGATAAGCAATAAGTGAAGAACAATAAATAGAACACAATGAATGTAAGCAATAAATGGAAGTAAAGAGCTTAGGAGAATATGTTAGAGAGCAGAGAGAATGTTCTTTGTATTCAATATTGAGCATCAGATCTTCTTTACAAAGTGACCAGGATCTCCTTTATATAGGATAGAGAATCCCGATATAGTATATGTGCACTTATTACAAAAAGACATAACTGGTGCAGCTACTCACTAGTCTGGTACAGGCTAGTACTTATCTTGCAGATATTGTCAGCTTTGGTAATGTGTCTTGGGAACTTCCCGCTTACCCATGGTAGCCGTCGACTCGCGCCGCCCCGAGGTCGAGCATAGGGGACCCCGGGGTCAAACTTCGAACTGTACCTCGAGGCCTCTAGAGGCGGGCCGTGGAATGTCTTGACGGTCACTAAATCGGGCTCTCAGATTTTAGCCGTATACAGATAGTCCCCGCGTTTCTTAGAGTGAAAATGATAAGAAACGGTCTTGAATCCTTGCCTCTCCGATACCTCTATTACATCATCAGTTTACGCCTTGTCGGGCGATTGATGTGCCATGTATTAACTAATTCGGAAATTAAAAAAAAAAAAACTAGCAAACATGGGATAAAATAATACCAAATTATATTCGATACCTGAATTATTCTATAGTATAAAACTAGAAAGACAATCATGCTGCAGTGTCTACTCTAATACATGATTTATCATTTAATCTAGTAATAAGATTATTAGGTTTATGAGCTCACACAGTTGGCCAGGATCCAGTAAGCTGCTTTTGTAGAATTCATAAACTCAAAATTCTAAATTCACAACAAATTGCACTAGTAAAATCTGGGAGTTGCCAACGAAATGCCAGCTGTATTGTGTGAAAATAAGATTCACTAATAGTAACTATTGTAGTTTTGCCAACAATTCGTCAATCCCAAACTAATTGGAAATGACTTTATGAATCTTCACTATGGCTCCATTCGGACTTAGTGAAGTCTCATCTTTAAACTTTAATGATTAAACTGTTTCATTCGTTAGTTACCACTAAAATATTTACCCTTGATTTTATTATATGAGCAAGAAAATTAAATCTCCATCGTATTGAGGAAAGAGGAGTGACTTAAAGCTTGAAGGGTATTTTAGTCTATTTACACTTAGCTAAATTAGTTAAGTAGGTAGGTGATAAACTCACGTGTAAATATATACACCCACCATTGTACATGATTTTTAGAATTAATGAGAAGCAGTTACTAGTTTTCATTCCTTCTCTGTTTTTCTCTCTACTCTCATTTCTTCTCTTCTTCTCTTCATTAACCTAAGCTCAGGCATGGCTGCTCTCCCATAAAGTTTAGCATGGTATCAGAGCCTTGAGCTCAGAATCGAAGCTCAAATCGATCCACCAATTTCTCTTCCTCATTCATTTAAGTTTATGTCAATTTGAATCAATTGCAATCACAATTGGTTCCAGATATGAGAAAATAAAACCCTAGAATAAGTTGACAATGGCGATTGATGATGAGAATGCTACTGTCACAGCTGAGACTACTTTGCATGCATCATCGGACGATGAATTAGAGGAAGGAGTTACAGTTGCAGTAACTCATCCTCTGTATTTGGCACCTGGTGATACCAACGGAATCTCCTTGATCTCATTTTAGTTAACTGGAACTGATAGCTACTCTCTATGGTATAGATCGATGCGAATTGCCTTGTTAGGTCGTAATAAGCTGGGAATTGTTGATGGTCAATGGCCAAAGGAAAGGTTTCGCGAGAAATACTGGTACCAATGGGAAAGGTGTAATGCTATCGTACTATCGTGGCTGATGAACTCAGTTGCTCCATCACTAATTAGTGGCATAGCCTATGCTACTAATGCACAAAAGGTGTGGCTAGATCTGCAGGAGAGATTTGACAAGGTAAATGACACTCGATGTTACAATTTACACAAGGAAACTGCCACTTTGTGTCAAGGTACATCCTCTCTCTCTGTTTATTACTCAAAACTTAAGGACCTCTGGGATGAATCTGAATCTATAATACCTACACCTGGTTGTGATTGTGTAAAGACAAGGGAGTTTATTGTGCATCTACGAAAACAAAAGGTGTATCAGTTTTTAATGGGCTTGAATGACTCCTACTCACAAGCTCGGAGCCAAATTCTCATGATGAAGCCTTTGCCTACACTAAATCAGGCTTATGCTATGCTTATGAGTGATGAAAGTCAACGAACTGTAGCTGCATCTGCTAGTATATTAGGTCCCCCTCCTATTATGAACCCTAATACCTATGATTCCACAGCACTTTATAGTGCTAAGTCTAATTCTAGTTCAAGACCTAAAAGGAACTACAATGTTCAGTGTGACTTCTGCAAAATGAAAGGTCATAGTAAGGAGAATGGCTACAAAACCATAGGCTATCCAACTGATTTTAAGTCTAAGAGGAAAGGGGGAGCTAGTGCACACAATGTCATGGTAGAACCTGGTTACTCTATGCCTTTTTTTGCTGAAAATACTTCTCAGGGTACTCCTTTGTAATCATTGCCTACAAATTACAGTCATTATCAGCCTATGAGTCAAGGTGGTGGAAACTATAGGGGACAAGGAAGTGCTAGTGCTCAAGTTCAGAGTAGTTCTTCTATTCCACAAGCCAGCAATGTTACAAAATCCCAATCCACAGCTCAGGGAGGTGCCTTTCCATTCACCAAGGAACAATATGAGCAAATTATGCAGATCCTCAACAACAATCACAATCACACTTCTGCTTCCACTTCTCAGGCAAATGTAGCAGGTACTCACATTGCTCTCCTGGCTTCATCACCTAGTCTGCAGGAATGGATCATTGATACTGGTGCCACAAACCATATGGTTTCAGACATTAACATGCTCACTAAAACATCCTTAACTGCTCCTAGTGAGCCAAGACAGGTGCTACTACCTAATGGAGATTTTACTCAAGTCCACATATTGGAGACAGTAATATTTCTGACAACAATGTTATTAAAGAAGTTTTCTATGTGCCTCAGTTCAAATTCAACCTGTTGTCTGTTTCAAAGGTGACAAGAGACCTAAAATGCTTTGCCTCCTTTTATCCTGATTTCTGTGTATTCCAGGATCTCTTCAGTGGCAGGGTGAGGGAGATTGGTAGAGAGAGAGATGGCCTATATTTTCTGCAGAAACATGGTGCAAAGAGACTCACTGCCATCTCACTGGCTGCAGCTGGAGTTAAAACACACAGGAGGAACTCTACTATAGATGTTAGCTTGTGGCACAAAAGATTAGGTCATGTGTCTAGTTCAGTCCTTAATAAATTGTTCCCTGCAAAATTAGCAACTATTACTGATATCCTCAATAAATGCACTGTGTGTCCATGTGCTAAGCAGACCAGACTGCCCTTTCCTAATAGTTGCATTAAAAGTACTGCTGCTTTTGATCTTATTCATGTTGATGTGTGGGGTCCTTACAAACAGGCAACAGTTGATGGTCATAGGTATTTTCTAACTGTAGTGGATGATTTCACTAGAATGACCTGGTTATTTCTGCTAAGGCTAAAGTCTGATGTGTGTGTGGTATTGACTCAGTTTATTGTGTTTATTCAAACTCAATTCAACAAAGTTCTCAAGACAGTCAGATCTGATAATGGTTCTGAGTTTGTAAACTCTACCTGTCTTGCTCTATTTCAAAAATATGGCATTGTTCATCAGAAGACTTGTGCATACACTCCTCAGCAAAATGGAGTTGCTGAAAGGAAGCACAGACATATCCTGGAGGTAACTAGAGCCTTGAGATTTCAAGCACAGATTCCTATCAAGTATTGGGGTCACTGTGTTATTGCAGCTACCTATATTATCAACAGAATGCCAAGTTCTGTCCTAAATGGCTTATCCCCTTTTGAGTTGCTATATGGACAGGAACCTAACTTGGAGCATTTGAGAGTCCTTGGTTGTTTGTGTTATGCCAAACAAGTGCAAGAGACAGACAAGCTGCTTCCCAGGGCCAACCCTTCAGTCCTCATGGGTTTCTCTGACACTCAAAAGGGCTATCTGCTGCTGGATCTTTCTACCAATTGCTTCTTCATCAACAGGGATGTTTCCTTTAGAGAGGATACTTTTCCTTTTAAGGAGCTTCATCCTTCTCCACCTGTATTTCTGCCTTCTGAATCTCCTACTTATGATGCAGACTACTTCTCCACATCACATGAACCCCATAGCTTACACGAGGGTCCTTCTTCTTCACTCAATCAGAGTCCTGCAAGTGATACCTCAAGCCAGGAGACATCTGAAGGAGTATCATCTTTGCCACCTTCAGTTGATCACCACTCTACTGGGCTGAGAAGATCTTTGAGGACTAAGCAGGCTCCACTCTGGCTGAAAGATTTTGTGACATGTCCTAGTCACAAGACTGTCCCTTATTCTATTGCTAACAACATTTCATATGATGGTTTGTCGCCCAAGTACCAGTGCTACCTCACTGCTTTTTCTTCCATAGTAGAGCCTACCACATTTGAGGATGCTGTCAAGGACCCTAGGTGGGTTGAAGCAATGCAAGCTGAGATCACTGCATTGGAGTCCAACCACACTTGGGATGTGGTTCCCTTACCTCCTGACAAAGTCCCCATTGGTTGCAAATGGATATATAAGGTGAAGTATAAAGCCACAGGAGAGGTGGAAAGATTCAAGGCTAGGCTTGTAGCAAAGGGGTATAGCCAACTAGAGGGTATTGACTACCAGGAAACCTTCAGTCCTGTGGTCAAAATGGTTACTGTTAGGACAGTCTTAGCTGTGGCTGCCTCTGAGCATTGGCATATCCATCAAATGGATGTGTACAATGCATTTCTTCAAGGAGATCTACATGATGAAATTTATATGACTCTTCCTCAAGGCTTTCAGAGTCAGGGGGAGAACAGACCAGCATGCAGACTTCTGAAATCCTTGTATGGGCTTAAACAGGCACCAAGACAGTGGATGCCAAACTCTCAGAAGCACTACTAAAGTTTGGATTCTCACAGAGTCAACATGACCACTCCTTGTTCACCAAAGGAACAGGTGAACACACCATAGTCATTTTGGTGTATGTAGATGATATGCTACTTGCTGGACCTAATCTGATGAAACTAGAAGAAGTCAAGACCAGTCTACAGCAAGCTTTTAAAATGAAAGACCTAGGTGAACTGAAGTATTTCCTTGGCATTGAGTTTGCTAGGTCACAACAAGGCATTCTAATGCACCAAAGGAAATATAGCTTGGAACTAATCTCTGAGCTTGGGCTGGGGGCTGCCAAACCAATTGCTACTCCTATTGAAATCAACACTAGGTTGACAACCAAAGACTATGATGATCATACAGGCTTGCACAGCACAACAACTGATGATCTGTTATCTGATCCCACCAGGTATCAAAGATTATTAGGAAAGCTTCTTTATTTGACTGTCACAAGACCAGACATAGCCTTCAGTGTTCAGACACTGAGCCAGTTCATGCAGAAGCCCAAAAGATCTCATATGGAGGCAGCACAGAGAGTAGTCAGATATGTGAAGAATCAGCCTGGACAAGGCATATTATTGTCTACCAAGAAGAAGAATGTAGTTACAGCCTATTGTGATGCTGACTGGGCAGCATGTCCTCTCACTAGAAAGTCTGTAACTGGTTTTTTCGTTGTGTATGGTGACTCACTAATATCCTGGAAGTCTAAGAAGCAGAGCACTATCTCTAGGAGCTCTGCAGAATCAGAATACAGGAGTATTGCATCAACTGTGGCAGAGATAGTTTGGATACTAGGGCTATTCAAAGATGTTGGAATTCCTGTGGCTCTCCCTGTAACCATTCACACTGATAGCAAAGCTGCAATTCAGATAGCTGCAAATCCAGTATTCCATGAATGTACCAAACATATCGAGATTGATTGCCATTTTATAAGAGAGAAAATACAAAGTGGGCTGGTGAAGACTGAGTATGTGGCCACAAAGGAGCAACTTGCAGATGTTTTAACAAAAGGGTTGACTAGAGTGCAACATGAATACTTAATGTCCAAGCTAGGTGTTCTTGACATTTTTGTATCACCTAGTTTGAGGGGGAGTGTTGAGGAGAGAGGAGTGACTTAAAGCTTGAGGGGTATTTTAGTCTATTTACACTTAGCTAGATTAGTTAAGTAGGTAGGTGATTAACTCACGTGTAAATATATACACCTACCATTGTACATGATTTTTAGAATTAATGAGAAGCAGTTACTATTTTTCATTCCTTCTCTGTTTTTCTCTCTACTCTCATTTCTTCTCTTTTTCTCTTCATTAACCTAAGCTCAGGCATGGCTGCTCTCCCATAAAGTTTAGCACATCGAACTCAGAATTTCATTTTAATTTATTAATGGTGAAAAGAAAATATAAGTTACCTGCTCATTTGTGTTCCCGTCTTTTCTGTATTCATCTTTGGTGGATGCCCCCCTTCACTAATTAAAGCGGATAGGATACTGAACCAACCTTTAAGATTAAATAAAGTTATTCTACATATCACTCACAATATCGTAATGCCAATGAAGTAGCTTTAAAATCAATAAAGAATGAGAAGGGAAAACGTAAATCAATTAAAAAGATAAAATTGTTGGTGTGGGTGAATTTAGAGCAAGCAAAAATCATTTTGTTTTTGTTTTACTTCTTTTGGTAGAAACAAGGAGATATCAGGCATATACCTAAAAAACAAAATGGAAACAAACAATCTATTGCTAATAGATCGAATTAGACTTGAAGATGCGATGAAATTATAGATCCTTTTCATCATGTTACAATTTTTTGTGAAAAATATGCATTTATGAATAAAACATAAAAGGAGCTTAGGGTTTGGATGTCTTCTAAAGCCTTTAGACTTTAGTCTGAATCTTCAAAAAAAAAAAAAAAGAAATCAGAGAAATTGCATCNTGAGTGGTAGTTATGGGAGAATTTGGACATGGTTGATGGGGGTGTGAAGTAATCGTAGTAAGGGTGGTCCTATTGGGGCCACTTAGCAATTGGGTATTTTGGCATTGTTGGCCAATGATAACTATTAGTGCCAGCGGGTGACGAAGTCTGAGTAACCATCCGAATGGCACATTTTAGGATGCATCTGATAGTTGCCCTGAATTGTTTGCAGGTAATATGGCCCGAAAAAGGCAAAGAGGCTCGGCAAGCACTTCCCACGTGCCAACATATGATGAAACCAGGTTCCAGTCTCAGGGGGCAGAGGACGCATTTCATGCTAAGGCCACCAAAACCTTTGTCCCTGAGATTGCTGTTGACCGGGCTGCCCTCCGTATGGAAAGTGCAGACATGTATGAGGAAATCCGAAGGAGGGAGATGGAGTTCTTGTTTGATGAGCCTGAGACGGCAAACCCGATGATAGTCAGGGAGTTCTACGCGAACTGCCCGGAACATTTGGGCCGGGAGGTGATTGTGCGGGGCAGGGTAGTGGATGCCTCAATTTGGAAGATTCGCCAGGTCTTGCAGTTGCCCCAGTTTACTGGTGACATTGATCATTACCATGATGCCCAAGGGGTCTCTTGGGACACGATGATTGCGACAATCTGCGGAGAGGGTCAACCAATCTGGATACAGGAAAACATTACCCTCCATTCCAAGTCATTCACACACGAGGCCAAGTGCTGGTTCACCATCATTTGCAGCCGGTTCTTGCCCACAAGCAACACGACCGATGTGAACCACCTACGGGCTCTACTGGTGTGGTGCTTCATCACCAAGAGAGAATTTGATGTGGCGAGAATTATTGGTGATGAAATGATCCTTCGATCATCTCTGCTATCTAAGGGGTTTTACTTCCCCTCACTGGTGACGAGATTGTGTCTGCCAAAAGGTGTTCCCACCAGCCCTACAGATGGAGCTTTGCCCGCAAAAACACCATTCAGAGTTTCTAGGATCACAGTGGGCAGAGATGCAACCACTACCATTGAGATTGATGATGAGGATGATGCCACAGCACCCATGGCACCTTCCAGGAGATCTTATGAGGGAGCCGGATCCTCTCGGCGACCCCATATTGGGGCAGGGTTCTCTCGATCACAGTCCAGCCGGCCCATGTTGCGTTCTATGGAGGAAGAGGTGGCAGATCTTCGCACCTCAGTTGATGGCCTACATGTGCGTATGGATGCCATGTCTCAGTGACAGGCCAGGTCTGAGAACCAGTTTATGGCTTGGTTCCGTGCTTTGGGGAGAGCTTGTCATGTGGACCCCAGCACCGTCTCCGACTCTGACTGATGCTTAGGGAAGTCTTCTTACCCTTCTGCTCTTTATTTGTGATATGACATGGGGACATGCCATAATTTTTTGTGTGGGGTGGGAGAAGTGCTTTAGTGGTGTATTGTTAGTGTACATATACATTGAGTATGTTGTAATTCTGTATCTTTGTTGTTGTATATAATTGGATGTACTCATCTTACAAGTAACTGACTTGGCCCAACGACGGACACTTGTCGACGGGTCTCTTGAGGGTCAAAGTCAGATAAAAAAAAACAAAAAAAGAATTTAGAAACAGTAGGGGACTCTTCCTGAGGATGGACCACTTGGACAAGTACTCTTGAGGGAAGTAGTCCATTTAGATTTTTTATTTTTTTATTTTTAGGTAGTGTAGTAATTCCCCCTTGGTTTTTCTTTTGACCACAGTTCTTTTCCAAGGGCTTTTCTTGAACCGGGTTAGGTAGATTTTTTCTTTGATATTTTTAGGACCCTGAAGACTCTCTTGGACTAAGATGGGTAAGGGCAGGAATGCAACCTATAATGTACACACCTGCTAATAACTAAACAAACTTGAGGGTACGACGTCTAGGATCGTTTGTAGACTCGTAAATTATGCCTTAATTGTGCACACCTTGTCTTGCTTGAACACTCATGTGAGTGTGTTGACAAACTAATTCGGAATGAGTTACATGCCAAGTGTGTGTGAGGAAATACCTGTATTCTGTGCTTGCATGTGATACCTAGAACTTGCCTGGTGTGTTTGCAAAGCGAAATAGAAGTTGTTTTGGTCTTAGAGATGATTGAGGCATTTCTTTGTGTAGCCGGTCTAATTATGAATCCACCTGTATGTATCACCATAGTTAACCCCTTTGAGCCTAAAGTCTGTTTCTTTGATAACCTTGCAATAACCTACATCCATGTGTTGAATAGCTTGACTGTTTGACCCTTTGCCTCCAAGAAGCACTTGAACTGTTAAACATCATGTAAAAGTCAAAGTGTGGGGTGATAAGGGAGTAGAAAAAGGGGAATCAGGAAAATACTTGAATGGTGCAATGGTAGTTGAAAAAAATAAATAAATAAATAAATATATTGAAATATAGAAGAAGGACCTTGCAAATAGGTGGTCCTAAAGTAGTGAATGGCAAGAAAAGCCAGTGCACCAAGAAAAGCGGGGGTAGCTTATGAAACAAGTGTGGAAGGATGACTGGGCTAAACATGGAAATCAGAATAAAGGAAAAATGTATTAAAAGTGCTTAGGGAGGTTAGTCACTATATCCAAATATATCCTACCCGTCCCTTAGCCTACATTACAACCAAATAAAGACCTCTTGATCTTAGACTAAAACAACTCGATTAGTAGAGTATTACACTAAGGGCAAGCTTATGGTGTATCTGTGTGGCATATGAATGTTCTTTGCTGAGAGTGAGTGAATTCTTTCTATCTATAGATCCTTGTGCTTGATTTATATGTGTGGAACTTCTCTCAAATATGTGCTGTGAGGGCATGTGACTCGGGAAGAAAAAGCAAGTTTTCACCTCTGTTTAGAGTAACTAGAGTAAGCACGTGTGTGGCATGGCATTAGAGTCTTCATCTGAGGTGTGGATGTTGCACTGCTTAGGTTGTTCTTTCATAATGGCGGGTGTGACATAAAACTAGGTAATGCATCGAACGATTAGGCCTAGAAGTGGGGTTCAACTTGCTCGAGGACGAGCAAAGATTTAAGTGTGGGGTGTTGATAATAGGTGAATTGAACTATGATTAAGCCCTAAAAGCACCACTTTCTTGTAGAGTTTTTATGGTAAAAGTGATAACAAAATGCTCTTATTAGTGCTTTTCATGTTTTGCAGGTTACATACAATAAAAGAAGGCTATGGAGTACTTTTGGGATCAATTATGGAGGAAAAAGAGGCCAATCGCATAATATCCGCCAAGTGCACCATGTGAAATGCACAAACCGAACTGGAGATGAACTGCCTCGGTCCCGGCGTAACCGCGGTCGGACCGCGGCGAGAAGCTATTGCAGATTCAGAGAGGTCATTTGGCCGCGGTCCTAGCGTAACCGCGGTAGGCTTAGCGGCAGGAGGCGTAAAATTGAGGGACTGAAGTGCAAAACACGGAATTCTTAGCCCAAAGAACCCTATTTAAACAATAGAACTCGCCCAAGGGAGGCATTTAATATTTTAGAGAGTACTTTGGCAAGGAAAACAAGTGTGAGAGATCACCCAAAACATCATTACTCTTATTCTTCTTTATTTTTCTTGAATTTATGATTATGAATCTTTTAGTAGTTTATTTTCCCATTTTCATGAGTAGCTAAAAACCTTAATCTAAGGTTTTGGTGGAACCCGTTGGGGATGACTTGGTGGTTTTATTAATATAATTGAATTTGGTTGTAAATCTCTAATTGTTCATCTATGTTTTGATTGTGGATTAGTTGAAAGGGCCCTCAATTATCCGTTCCTATTTATTATGTATCTACTTGAGAGAGAGTGAATATTTAGGTGATTGTATGAACAACATCACTCCCGGAGTATAGACGAGACTCATAATCGAGGGTTTAGGGGTTGGATTAGAGATAATGAAACCCCGAGTGCAATCTAAGTGAATTGTATTGTGAAATTAGCTAGCGTAGCTTGAGAGAGTGCGTCTAGTAGATTATCATAATTACTTGAGAATGAATTATGATAGCTTGAGCGTTCATGATTGTTAGAGACAACTAAATTGTAGTTATAAGACATATACAACCAAGGAAATTACCAACGGGGGAAACCATTGCCTTAGACTTTATTTCTACTGTTTACACATCAAGTTTAGTTAATTTTCATCTGTTAATTACTTTCAGTCTTTAGTTGTTAGAAAATCAACCAATGTGAATCAAAAAGTTTGGGAAAACAGATTGTGTGAATTTAGTAAATCTGACAGTAGTGATTGATAGGTTAGTTCCCTGTGGTCCGACTCTGGGCAATAATACTCAGATTATATTTGCAACGCCCGCATAGTCTTTTGTGAGACTTAGTTGAGCGTTATCAATTCCCTACCACATCGGCCACAATGTGGCATCGGGGGGTCTCGTCCTCCTTGGATCCCCACTATTCTGTGAACTCTGCCCTCGGAAGTTCCGGCCCTGACTAGAATAAGTGATCAGTTCTTGATACTGGCCCTAGGACTATGATGGAATGCTGGCCATCGAGTTAGGTGACTGCCGAGGAAATGGGGACCTAAACCCGCCTCGAAACTCTCTCGTATCTCCCGTGGATCAGGCCCTCTTAGATTGACCTTGGTCGTGTTCTCGAGCAGCTCTTTGTAACCTCTTGCAATCCTCCATGTTCTATGCATAGGCCTAAATATGAGAATTATCCATAATCGGGTTCAAGGAAGCTATGGTACACTCATTTATCAGATGCAGCCCCAAACCGGCCACAAATCGATATACTCGGTCACTCATCTCACCCACCACTGATGAAGCATACCTATCCAAGGAGAGAAATTGCATGTTGTACTTCCAAACACTCATGTCACCTTGCTCCAACCGCAAGAATCTATCTTGTCTAGACCAGCGGAGTTCAACGGGCATACACTGTTGCAAGAATGCCTTAGAAAATTCCCTCCATCCCGCTGCTAGGGCAAGAGGTCCCCTAGACTGTTCCCAAGTCTCATACCACACAATGGCTATATGCCTCAACTTGTAAGAGGTAAGCTCTACGGACTCAATGTCAGTGGCATGCATCACTTGTAAAGTCCATTGCATTTGATCTAAAAAGTTTTGAGGATCTTCGTTTGGGTCTGTTCTTGTGAATACTGGGGGGTCCAAATTTATAAAGTCTCGAACTCTCGTACTGACTGCTTTATCTGGAGCAGCATGGGTCTGATGTTGGGCCTCTAAGGCCACCAACCGAGTTAACAACTAGTTTTAGGATTCATCGATCGCTTCTTTGTCACCAAATCCTTCATGAACTTTGCATAACCGGGCATTTTCCCTAAAGCTTCAACTAATGGCACAATGATCGATAGACTCTTCATCATGTCAATGAACTTTTTGAATTGATTCTCACTATTTTTCTTCGCAAGACTTTGAGGATATGGAGGAGGAGGCTTAAGCAATGGTGCCTTAGCCTTTTGCACTATGTGTTTTGGTATGTCAACAACGTGATTCCTTGACGGGTTCACTTCCTTTTGAGGCTCTTGCACATTGTCATCAATATCAATCCGCACTTCATCATTTTCTTGCACCACATTGTTCGGGGTCTCATCTTCTTGTACCACTTGCTCATCATCCACAAGTTTCCTTTGATTTGAGGTGGGTGCATTCCCACCTTTTCCACCCCTTGTAGTAACGGCCATAGCATGTCCCGTGTTATTCCCATCCTTTTGGTTCACCATTGTATCACTTGGTAGTGCCCCCTTAGGACGAGTATTAGAGCTTGAGAGATTTACCCCATTTGAACTTCCAATTTGCGAATTGATATGGTGTGTGAGGCAAGTTGGGCATCGGAATCGACATTCTTCTCCATCATTTGCTTGAACATATTCTCAATTCCCCCTATTTTATTGTTGGAAGAACTTGGACCATGGGAAGGATAAAGAGGTGGGTTGCTAGGTTGTTGATACATCGGGGGCGTTTGAAAACCCGACCCCCGATTGCCATGATAGTTGTTCTATCCCTCTTGATTGTTTCTTCCCCAATATCCTTGATTGTTGCCACTCCAATTACCTTGGTTATTTCCACCACTCCAATTTCCTACTATTGTTATTATGTCAATTCCCTTGATTGTTGCCACCACTCCAATTACCTTGGTTGTCAGAATTCCAATTACCTTGATTACCTTGATGTCGCCATTGTTGTTGATTCGGGCATTGAGAGATTTTTCTTTGCCCTTGAAAGTTGTTAACATATTGTACTTCCTCCTCTTGTTTATTGTAAGATTCATCTTGATCAAACCCATTATCTTCTTGCACATAATTCTCCATTCGATTTTGCACTTGTGGACCCTTGGTCCTTCTTTTATTCACCATCATGCTTACTCCCTCCATGGCATTGACTTGCTTAGGACTTTGCACTTGTTGAAGTTAAGTCTTTGCTAATTGATTCATTATGGTGGTCAATTCGGTAATGGCTTGCCCATGATCATGGAACTCTTTATGGAGGTGAATCATGTTTGGATCACCTTGAGGAACATTTGCCCAACTTTGCCATGCCGATGATGTGTCTGCCATTTCATCTATGATCTCACAAGCTTCAGCATACGACGTTGTCATGAAATTTCCACCGGCAAGTTGATTTACCACGCACTGATTGGTTGTATTGATCCCCCGATAGAAAGTTTATTGAATCATAGCCTCCGTCATCTCATTATTGGGGCACTCTTTGACCATTGTCCGGTACTGCTCCCATATCTCATGTAACGGCTCATTGGGCTCTTGTTTGAATTCTAGAATCTCGTCTCTAAGAGTAGCCATATGCCTGAGAGAAAAGAACTTGGCAATACATTTCACTGCCAACTCATCCCAAGTATGGATGGTATGGTTTGGCAATCTCTCTAACCAATCTAAGGCTTTTCCCTGTAGAGAGAAGGGAAATAGCCTTAACCTTAAAGCATCCTCGGAGACGTTTGTCTATTTACTCCCCCAACAAGTGTCCACAAACCCCTTCAAGTGTTTGTATGTATTTTGACTTGGAGCCCTGGTGAAGAATCTTCGTTGCTCTAGCAATGTGAGCATTACATTTGTGATTTGAAAGTTTCCCGCCTTAATACGGCGCGGGACTATGGCACTTGCATACCCTTCACTCGGCAACACCCGGTGTGGAGCCGCTCTTGGTGGAGGTGGGGGTGGAACTAGGACGTTGTCTTGAGGCGCCCGACCTCTTCTATTTACTTGAGGTTCAAGAGGAACCTCTTCAACTTAGTCATCCTCAACGTCCACATCCCCCAAAGGCATGTTTCTGAGTTGATCATTGTTGTTTGCCATTGTTGCACCTACAATTGATTCACAAAAATCAGTAACATGGAAGGAAAAGAGGACAATTCACACACAAAACCAAATATATAGCTAAATATGTTTTTTAGCTCCCTGGCAACTATGCCAAAAATTGACCTCGTCCAATTCACACCTCAAATCAAGGTTATGAAACGGTCAATTGCTATAGTAATACCCAACAAGGAGCCGGGGGAATTTCACACGGAGCTATGTGTGGGAATTAGGAGTATATATTATAGTGTATGAGTTTGAACTATCTCGATTTACCCTTCCACAGATTGGTGTTTGTTCTATGTCTATTTTTTTTTTTTGGCAATCCACTAGGCAAGTTCCTAGGGCTAGTTTTTATAAATAATTAAAATAAAACAAACCTAGTTTAGTGAGTTACAACAAGTAGAGAAATGTATTTCTAGGATTGCATTGTCCTTATTACCAAAATTGAGCGAATGACACTCAACAAAGGTAGTACATTTTGGTAACTGAATGAATTCATAGAGATCTACTAGTGTAGTAAAGACGAGTGCGAAGTTCGCATGCGAGTAACCTGCTTTTTCACCCATTTGAAGTGATCTCCCTTTGAGTGTAGTTTAAATCAATGCATACATGGTGGGGTAATGTATCAATGTGCTGCAATGTGTATTTGCTCCTCAAAGCATCGTCTATGTTCACATTTTCTCACTGCAGTCTGATCGTTCTCTGTCCTATCCATCCTACCAGTACACTGCCTATTATTTTCCTGTCTATAGTTGCATCAGTGGGAATGGTTTTCCCCTGTGTGTTGCAATGCCAGAAGCATATGGTAGGAGTATACATGTTTGCACCCAAAGATCTGTGTGCATCTTCATGTTCTCCTCGCATCATGTTGCGTACTTTGCCATCTTTCATTAGCGACTTGCATTTAGAAGCTGTAAACCAGACTCGTGTTGCACCTTCCCATGAATTTTGGTCCAGTTGATCAGCAAGTAGCATATGCTGTTTTGTATCTGTAGGTAGATCGTTATAGCTTTGTGCATCTGATGCATCAGATCTTTCCCTCTGATGTGCATATTCCAGTGCCCTCACTACATTTTCAATTGCCATATCAAGCTCTCCAGTATCCCTTACAGTTTCCAAACACCATAGTTTTGCAAAAAATAGAGCATAGTGACAGAGTTTTCTCCTGCAAAAAACAAAAACATGTTAGCATAAAACAACATCAGCTTGCTCTCCTCCATCAGTATTTGAAGCATATTGTCCTGTTTATTTGAAACTAATATGTTTATTTGAAACTAAGATTGCAACATTAAGAAATGAAACTAGGAAATTATTTTGTTGTTTTTCAAGTTTTGTAAAAAGCCTAGGGCTATGACCATCACCTAGGTGTTTTCCTAATGGGATATAAACCTTAATGCTTGTTTTGTTGTTCGGGGTATATTATAGCTATCAATACTCAATTACCCACTCAATACTTCTCGGTCAGAGAATGATTTTGCCCAATTTGGCTTTCTCAAGTCCAAATGGGTATTGCACAAAATAGTTGATAAAAGCTCAAGACGGGTTATTACTATCTCTAGGTTGAACCCTTTAATTGGGATTATTAATCTCTCGATTGACCCAGTTTCTTGTTAACCAAGTTTTCCTAGACTAAGTCTCTCTTTCTCAAGTAGAGACTAAGTCAAATAGGCATGAACTATTGTTTACAACCATTAATTCCACAAATTAAAGCATGAACAACTAAATAATAAACACCAAACCATAAACAAGCACTAAATAAAATACCCCTAAGGTTTACACATTAGGGTTGGGTCACAACCCTAGTAAAAATCTAGCTACTCATGTTTGAAATTGAGGAAATAGAAGAAGAGATGCTAAGTAAACTCATATTGCAAAAATAAAAATGATATAATCTATGTTGAAATAACCCAAAATATGAAAAACTACTAAAAGAAGTAAAGAGAAACGACTACTGTAGCTGCTGATGTCAAAAGTTAACCTAAAAATGTGAAACTCGTCTATTTATACAGGGATAGAAATTTCAGACAAAAACGCCTTTCGGGAGGTTCTGCGGCCGCACAATTCCATGTGCGGTACGCACAATTCTTCAACTTTGTCTGGACTGGAAGTCTGCAGCCGCATGATTCTAATCTGCGGCCGCAAGGCACTATTTCTGCAGTCCGCATATTTGTAACTACGGCCACATCTTGCTCTTCTGCGGTCAGCACTTTTACATTTGCGCCGCATAGTATTTCTTTTGTGGCCGCACAATTCTTGTGCGGTACGCACTCTTGATGGACTTGGGATGTACAATTCCTGAACTTTGCTCCTGGCCCAGCTTTTGCGGCCGCACAATTCATGTGCGGACCGCACTTTGCACCAAACTCTACTAACTTTTTCTTCATAATCTCCGGCCGCAGGTGATATTCTACGGTTCGCACTTTTAAGCATTCGTGCCTTTTATGTCCTTGAGTTCTGATTACTCCTACTTGAGTTGGATTTCATCTCTGGAGTTCATCTTCCAATATTCCTGCAATTAAGCACATTTCATCAGTTTTTGGGAACACAATTACACTCTTTTGGACTAAAAGAAAAGCAAAAAGGCGCTAATAAGTAGTCAAAATCCACACTTATCAGTCCGCGATCGTGTAGGCTAGTTGGGGAAGCTGAGGTATCTCGTTCTATGCACTCACTTGTTATTGTATGCGATCACGTAAGTTCGGAGGAGTCGGTGCATCACAAACACATGGGCTAGGTCGCGTTCGCGTAGAGGAAATGAAGCAGCAGCTGAGCTCACGTGTTGTTCTTCGCGAACGCATGAAGAGGGACGCGATCGCGTAGGTCTGAGGAGGCAGTGGTCCGCGTTCACATGGGCATGTCCGCGTTCCCGTAGGGTTAAATTTTGGGACTGTTAAGTTGTGCTTCGCGATCGCGAAGGAATGTCCACGATCGCGATTAAGGACTTGTAGGCAGAATATTAAATCTAAAAAAATGAGGGTTTGAGTTCATAGCACAAATTTAATTTTGGAAGCTCGGTGGGAGGCGATTCTTAGAGAGATTTTCAAGGGAGTGATTGGGGTAAGTGATTCTGCCACGACCCAGAATTCCCACCTTCGAGACTGTGATGACGCCTAATATTTCACTTTCCACGCAAGCCAACGTTAGATAAATTTTAAGCCATTTTTAAACAAATCAAATCTAAATGATGCCAATTACTAAAATAACTGAGATGGAACCGAAATAAAGTGTGAAAAAACTAAAACAACCGAAATATATAAATATATCCCCGAATCTGGTGTCATAAGTGCACGAGCTACTAGAATAGTACAAACAAAGGTCTGAATAAAAATAAAGCTGTCAGAGGGAAAGTACACAGCTAAGATAAATAAGAAGGGGACTTTAGGGGTTGCGGACGCCGATCAGCTGTACCTCAAGTCTCCACTCAATAGCCGACCCGAGCAATCCATGAACCGCCACTAGGACCGACTCCAAAACTTGCACAAGAAGTCTAGAGTGTAGTATGAATACAATCGACCCCATTTACTCTGTAAATGATGAGCCTAACCTCGATGAAGTAGTGATGAGGCTAAGGCAGTCACTTACAATAACCTGTACGTAAAATAAATAAAATGGCAAGAAAGAAAACGAGGAAACGAAGCAAAGCAGTTAACAGATGAAAGTAACTCAACCTCCAAAGGGAAAATAGTAAATGCTAGAAAAATGAATCCTTAGAGTCTCGTATAAAAATACTAAAGCCAACACAACACTATAAGGAAATAAAAACACATAGACTGTTGCGGTGCGCAACCCGATCCCACTGTACAACACAATCCTCCCTTATTCAACCATAATAATATCAATAATAATAAATAAATATATGTTGCGGCGCGTAAATCTATCCCACCATATAATATCAGAATCAATATAAAAATTCACCCTTATTTTACCATATCAATCCATCCTTATTTCACCTGTTGCGGCGCACAACCCGATCCCATCGTAAAACATAATTCTCCCTTATTCCCCCGTAATAATAAATACTAAACAGCATGACAATTCATATAAGTTATAACTACGGGTACAAGTAAGTCATTTAACGCAAGTAATAGTAAATCATGGAAGTATTTAAAGCATGTAACAGATAAGGCATGTGGTGAAATAATTAATGAAATGCAAAAAAATAGGGAAACAAGTATTTTGGCGGCGTATACACTCGTTACCTCGCATATACGCCGCATAGATGAATTTCACATAACCCACAACTCAAGGGTTCCTAATTCTCTCAAATCAAGGTTAAACCCAACACTTACCTCACTCCGCAATCCACTCAAAATTCAATCACGACCTTGCCTTTCTAACAAGCCTCCAAACCAACCAAATCTAGCAAATTATTAACCAAAAGATTTAAATTAAGCTTTAGAAACTACTCACGAATGAAAGAGGTTCAATTTTGACCATTATTGAAAAAGTCAACAAAAAGTCAACCCCGGGCCCGCTTGGTCAAAGCCCGAGGTTCAGACCAAAACCCAATCACCCATTTACCCCCGAGCTCGGTTATGCAATTAAATTCGAAATCTGACCTCAATTCGATGTCTAAATCCCAAATTTACAAAAATCCCTAATTCAACCCAAATCCCTAATTTCTACCATGGAAATCCTAGACTTAAGATTGAATTCTTATGAGGTTATGGGTAATTGAAAGAAAATAGATTAGAGTCACTTACCAATGAATTTAGGAAGAAGAGCTCTTGTGAAAATCGCCTCTTAGGGGTGCTTAGGGTTGAGAATTTCAGAGAATGAGCTAAAATCCCATTTTTCTCAGCTTTTGATCAGGAGCAGATGTCGCAATTGCGACCTGGTGTTCCCAATTATGAACCCTAAAAATGCGAAAAGCCTTCGCAAATGCGAAGCACTCACACTTTTGTTGCCTTCGCAAATGTGAACATGAGAAGATCGCAATTGCGACCCAGATCTCGCAAATGCGAGAAACCAACCTCCAGCCCCTACTCGCAAATGCGAAGTCTCCTTCGCAAATGCAAGGCTCGCATTTGCAAGCCGGATGTCACGACCCAAAATTCATTAAGGGACGTGATGGCGCCGGACACCGCTGTCAGGCAAGCCAACCAAATACTTAATTAAACTCCAATTTTAATAATTTTGAAAACCAAGATTTTCCTTTAAATTTCATAAGTAAAAAGATAACTGCTTCAATTCAAATTAAATACTAGCAATCAATACAAAATATTTAAAAACCATCCCAGGACCCGGTGTCACAAGTGCATGAGCATCTACTGATAAGGAAATAAAAAACAATACAACACCCGTCCGAAATACAGTGGACAGAAAGAAAATACAATTTGCTGGAAGGGACTTTACTAGCTGCGGGCCGCCTCGAATACTGCAACTCACCTAGTCCCCGAATCATCCGTGCTGCTATGCCCAGTGGGCTGCTAGAGATAATTATACTTGTGCAACAAAAATGCACAGAAGTGTAGTATGAGTACGTAAACAACGTGTACTCAATGAGTATCCCGTCTAATCTCGAAGAAGTAGAGACTAGATGGTCAACTTCGACACTTACTAGAGGTCAATTGACAATATACTAAAAATGTGAGAAATCATGGATTTATATAGCAGTCCTAATTCACGAAGCCAGAAGACAGGTAAACACCTTCAACAAATAATCAAGGATTTTCAAGGTTTACTCTTTATTATCTTATCAATTTATCAAGCCACGAAGGGCACATTTCACATTTAAAATTCTCAAGCAACAATATAACATGCGCAAATCACACCGAGGCGACTGCCCGATCCAACAGAAATAAACTGTGCACTTGCCGAGGGTCGACGGCGCGCCTATAGATGCATCTATTTAATCTACCGAGGCGTTCGGCCCGTTCCATAAATAAACACATACCTTACTCGCGAATCATGCATGCGACGCAGGTACACATAGAGATACATGCTCAATCAGTCAATTAAGAACTTATCGGGAATATTTATCCAAATAAAACAATTTCTCTTTTTAACAATTCAGGAAAAACGATGTTTAATCTCCTTTTAAATTCATTTACTAATCCAAGGTGATTTAAGCAATTCAAGTTATCAATAGGTTCATAAATAATCCAAGTATAACATGCTTTTGGGCCCTAACTACCCGGACAATGGCATAATAGTAGCTACGCCTCGGACTCTCGTCACCTCGTGCGAACGTAGCCCCTGCAAATAGGAGCACATAATCAATTATTTCACCTATGGGGACAATTCCCTCTTACAAGGTTATAAAGGAGACTCACCTCGCTCCGAAGGTCCATAACCGGCATTCCACGCCCTTCCGAAGACTCTAGTTGATGCACCATGCTCCAAAACTAGCCAACAGTTATGCAAATCCATTAATATATGCCCAGTTAATCATTACAATCTAATTTATAGAAATTCCTAACTCCGATCGAAAAGTTGCCCAAAATGCCCTCGGGCCCACGTGCCTGGAATCCGAAATTTTTCGAAGATAAAGATTACCCCTGACCTTAGGAACTCAAATATATAATTTTTACTAAATTCCATACTCAATATCGTGGCTAAATTCCAATTTTACTAATTTTCTAGGTTATCCACCAAAACCTCAAATTTATACTAACTTAAATGCTCAAATCCATACATAGTTGATGTATTTAACTCAAAATAGGTGGGGATAACTTACCTTAACGTTGATGACGAAAATCCCTTCTTGAAGCTCCCCAAAATCGCCCATGCCAAGTGAAAAATGAGAGAAGAATGGCCAAAATCCGATTTTTAAAACCCCTCTGCCTCCAGCTATTTTCGCACCTGCGGTCCTTTGACCGCTTCTGCCGTTCCGCAGGTGCGGTCCAAATACCGCTTCTGCGGTTCCTATCAAGCCTCCCCATTTTCGCTTCTGCGGACACACCATCCGCAGATGCGGTCCCGCTTCTGCGGAACATTGACCGCATCTGTGGTCTTCTCCAGCTGCCCCTCTTCCGCTTCTGCGACTATCCTTCCGCAGATGCGGTCCCGCTTCTGCGGAATCTTGACCGCATCTGCGGTCCTCGAGCCTTGACCAACCATCCGCTTCTGCGGCTAACCCACTGCAGAAGCGAAAATACCAGCAACCAGATCCTTCAGCTGTCCAAAATTCCAAATTTTGATCCGTTAATCACCCGGAATCCACCCGAGGCCCCCGGAACCTCAACCAAACCTACCAACCAATCCCAAAACACATTACGGACTTGCTCGAGGCCTCAAATCATATCAAACAACGCTAAAACCATGAATTACACCCCGATTCAAGCTTTATGAACCTTCAAATTTCTATCTTTAGCCAAATGGCTCCAAAATGACCAACGGACCTCCGAATTCACTTCCGATCGCACTTCCCACTCCATAATCACCATACGGAGCTATTCACAGACTCGAAATCCCAAACGGACATCGATAAAACTGAAATGCACTTCTAGGCAAACTTATGAGATTCTTCAAAAATGCTAACTTCCACAATAGGCGCCAAAACGCTCCCGGGTTATCCAAAACCCGAACCGGGCATACGCCCAAGTCCGAAATCATCATACGAACCTGTTGGAACCTTCAGATCCCGATTCCGTTTACTCAAAAATCCCATCCTAGTTCATTCTTCCAACTTTAAGCTTCTGATATGAGAATTCTCTTTCCAAATCAACCCTGGACTTCCCGAAATTCAATTCCGACCACGCGCATAAGTCATAATGCCCGAAATGGAGCTGCTCATGGCCTCAGGCTGCTGAACGGAGAGCTAGAACTCAAAACGACCGGTCGGGTCGTTACACCGGACCTCACATTTGCGAAGTCTACAGCCTAGCACCAGATGAAGTTTTGCACAAGCTATGATTCTAAGTCGAAAACCACTCTGAAGCCTATCCTGAACTAACCCTAGCCCTCGGAGCTCCAAACCAAACATCACACAAGTCCAAAAACATTATACAAACTCTCTCGTGCGATCAAAACACTAAAATGACACCTAGAACAACGAATCGGGCACCAAAACGAATGAAATTTTCAATGAGACTTAAGAACTTTCAATTTTTCAACCGGACGTCTGAATCGCGTCGAATAACTTCTGTTTTGCACCAAATTTTGCAGACAAGTTATAAATACAGTAATGAACCTATACCAAGTTCCGGAACTAAACTCCGGACCTGATAATAACAAAGTCAAACATCGGTTAAACTTGAAATTTCTTTAAACCATTGAACTTCAAATTTTTACAAATTGCGATAAATTAGGCTAGGGACCTCCGAATTCGATTCCGGACATATTCCCAAGTCCCAAATCATGATACGGAACCACCAGGACCTTCAAAATACAGATTCGGGTCTGTTTCCTCAAAATGTTGACCGAAGTCAACTCAATGAGTTTTAAAGCACGATTTCACATTTTAATCAATTTTTCACATAAAAGCCTTCCGGAAAAAGGCACGGACTGTGCATGCAAAACGAGGAAGGCTAAAAGAAGCTATTTGAGATTTCAAAACGTAGAATAAAGGGTTAAAGCCCGAGATGACCTATCAGGTAATCATAGATTCTTACTTGGTTTTGGTTAAATTCCATGTTTATGTCTTTGATTTTATCATTTAATTAGTGATTTGGGTTGGATAAATAAGGGAAAATTGAGGAAAGTTCTTAGATCGAATTTTGGGATTTGATCGAGATTTTGGTATCGGATTTGAGTAATTTATGTATGGGTGGACTCGTGGTTGAATAAGCTTCCGGATTTTTGACTTTTATCGAATTTCGAGACGTGGGCCCGGGGTTCGACTTTTGAGTCTTATTTGACTTTTAGAACATGTTGATTGTATCGATTTTTTTGTGGCCAGATTCGAGGCGTTCGGAGGTTGTTTCGCAAGGCAAGGGCTTGTTGTAGTAGAGGTTTGCACAGTTTGAGGTAAGTAACACTTCAAAGCTCGATTTTGAGGGTATGAAACCTCAAATTTCATGCTATGTAATTTATGTTGAGGTGACATGCATACTAGGTGACGGGCGTGTGGCCGTGCACCGTAGAATTGCGATTTAGTCGATACCCTGGAATTGCAGAGTTATTTTATCCGAACATTTTTGTTTTACTCTAAGTGTTAGAGAACTTGAGCTATGATTCATGCTAGAAATCATGTTTAGGCTATATGCTGGAACTATTGGGACCCACAATGATCGTTCTTTGCTGTTTAATTATCCATTTAATTACAGTTGTGTACTCAGCCAGATTCATCATTACTTGTCATATCTCAGTCTCTGTTATCATATATTGTCACATCTCGCATCATATATATATATATATATATATATAGGGTTGCACGCCGCAACGAGCCTTTTGGCTATATCTATGTGGATCGGGTTGCATGCCGCAACAAACCTTATGGCTATACATATATGTGGATCGGGTTGCACGCCGCAACAGGTCTTATGGCTACAATCTGCACTTTGTGTGTAGATCTAGGTGTTTTCGGGCAGGGCGGTTGCTGATTCCTAACAATTCATCAGTTCGGAGATCATCGAGATAGTTGCCTTGGTGTTCGAAGACCTTGACTCTCCTCCTTTATCTTTTAGTCTTTTTTATACTGTTCTACTTTCCTAGACAGTGTTCCATTGGTTAGATCGTGTTTTTATATAGATGCTCGTGTACTCCGTGATTCCCAAATCTTTTGGGAGAATTTTGTATTGAGTTTCGATGTCTTTATCTAGTTTTTACTTAATTGAATTTATTTTCATATATTTGGAATTTAAAAATGTTGGTGTGTGTGAGATGTCGGCTTGCCTAGTACCATGATAGGCACCATCACGACATGTTGAATTTTGGGTCGTGACAAGTTGGTATTAGAGCCTAGGTTACATAGGTCTCACGAGTCATGAGCATGTTTAATAGAGTCTTGCATAACGGTACAAAGACGTTTGTACTTATCTTCGAGAGGCTGCCGGATCCTTAGGAAAAATATCACATTCTTGTATTCTTGTCGTGCGTATTTATTAACCTTGGAAACTAAAATTTTGTTATTCTATTCTCTGATGGTGAGGACACGTGCTACCGGAGAGGATGGACAACCACCAGTACCACCGGCTAGGGCCACGAGAGGCCGGGGTTGCAGTAGGGGTCGTGCTAGGGGAAGTGGTGCGGCTCGTACAATAGCTAGAGCAGCACCTGCAGATCCACCAGTTACCCCAGCTCAAGAGCAGGTTCCAGATATGGTTGAGCCGGTGGGACCGGCTCAGGCACCTGCTATGCCTATTGTTATTCCAAGCCTTCAGGAGGCTCTGGACCAGATATTGACTGTTTGCACTGGCCTTGCTCAAGCGGTCTCAATTCCAGTCGCAGCAGCCAATTCTCAGGCCGGGGGAGGTACTTAGACTCCCGCCGCCCATACTCCAGAGCAGGTGATGCAGAGACTTCAGACATCAGGGGTACTACCAGCCTAGTTGGTTGTAGTTGCTCAGGCCCAGGTCAGTCCCGTTATGACTGATGACGAGTAGAGGAGACTAGAGATATTAGGGAGACTTCAGCCTCCATGATTCAGTGGGGCTGAGTCTGAGGATGCCCAGGACTTCTTCGATAGGTGCCAGTGGACTCTTCACATGGCGGGTATTTTGGAGACCAATGGGGTCTCATTCACTACTTTATAATTTACGGGGGTTGCCTTCAGATTGCGGGAGGCTTATGAGAGGCGCTGGCCGGTCGGTGTAGCACCACTTACAAGGCATGAGTTCTCCGTTCTCTTCTTGGAGAAGTTCGTGCCATAGTCTCGCAGGGAGGAGCTGCGCAAACAGTTTGAGCAGCTACGTCAGGATGGCATGTCTGTGACCTAGTATGAGATGAGGTTTTCAGAGTTGGCTCGTCACGCACTTTGGTTGGTTCCCACGGAGAGGGAGAGGATTAGGATGTCCATTGATGGCCTCACCTATCAGTTACAGCTGCTTATGACTCAGGGAGGGTATCTGGTGCTACGTTCGACGAGGTGGTTGATATTGCTCGGTAGATAGAGATGGTCCGTAGTCAGGAACGTGAGAAGAGGTAGGCCAAGAGGCCTCGTGGTTCGAGTGGTTTTGGTGGTGTTCCTTCTGGGGGCAGTTCCACCACAACAAGGGCCGTCCTTATAGACCTACTTAGATGACTCGTCCAACTCATCGTGGGGCATCATCTAGCCATGGTTCATACAGTGCCCATCCGGGTAAGTCATTTCTCAGAGCTCTTCCAGCTCAGAGTTCATCTTGTGCTCCTTCAGGTTAGGGTTCATCTACACCGGGTTCTTCTAGAGGGGTCAGACTACAACTTCAGCACCAGTTACTTCACCACCCGCCCAGCCAACTTGGGGTGGGGCTCAGGTAGCTAGTAGTCACCCTGGAGGGGGAGGCTGATCAGGGGGTAGTCAGGACCAATTCTATGATATTCCTGCCAGGCCAGATGTCGTTGCTTTAGACATAGTGATCACATGTATTGTCTTAGTATGCCACAGAGATGCTTCTGTATTATTTGACCCTGGTTCCACTTATTCGTATGTATCATCGTATTAGGATTTTTTGGTTCTTGTTAGGTCTCTTATATCTGTTAGGTGAGAGCATTCAAAGCCCTATTTATAGTGCCATTTAATGGCTTAGGGTTCCAGGATTCAAACTAGATGACGGGTAGTAGACGATGTGAGCATACTCGAGTGAAAACAGAGATGACAGAGGTGAGAGTAAACATAACTTCTACTTGAGAGAGGAGACCTGCCCATTAAGAATAGAATCCATCGGATAAAGGCATAATGTCCAGAGGTTTCTACGCTTGATCTCTGGACCAAGAACAACGATGATTGTACTGTAAAATGGCCATGCATGCCACCAATTTTGACAGAGTACAACGAATCCATGAGGATTTAACCTTGCATCGATTATCTTAGGGTTTTGGATTAGGGGGTTTTTGAAACTCAATCAATGAAAATGGAAATACGATCTCAAACTTCATAGCCTAGGGAAAAGGCGATTTGACTCTGCCAGTTGGATTTGAGAGCAAAGACGGAATGGTGCTTCGATTTCAAATACCCAGGCTCTGGCATTTCAGATTTGGCGAAAGCCACCGGGATTTATGGGTAATGAATCAGGAAAGGACGATTTGCTAGGGTCTCATGACCTTGCACAGATTTGTGCAAGGTTTTGTTGATTGATTGTTCATGGTGGTCTGAGGAGAAAGAAGACGAAAGAGGAAAGGGGAAGCGCGTGTGAGAGATACAAATGAATCAGGGTTTGAGAGATTGGGAGGGGGGCTTCTCTGGGTTAAGGATGAGGGGATTAATCTGGGCCGTTGGATCATTCGATCTACGCCCTAGTAATTCAGACATTAAAAAATTATTATAAGGAATTATGTGAGCCGTTGGATCTATGTGTTTCAACGGCTGAGATTGGATCTGTGAGGATTTAAAATAAAAGGGAAAGTAGGATAAAATATGGGTCTTTGATCAAATGAGTTAATGGTCCAGACTAGATGTGTTTCTTGTGTGAGTATGATAAAGGGGTGACGTGGCATGATTTGATTGGCTGCTAATCATATATCGGGTATAACCGATAGTTCGAACCGATAAAATACTATTGGGTTATGGATATCAGGTTATTGGGTAAATAATTCGATAACGGTTTAATGTTATTTGACTATTGGGTTATCGGCTCGGGTCTCGATTTGCCCAATTTTATTAACTGTTTAACCGATAGCTCAATAAGCTTTAACAAAATTATAATTTTACCCACTAAGTATATACAGCCTCCTTATGGTTTTATTCTCTCACTTCTTTCGGCAGTTACTCTTCATCTTCAAACCTTATTCCTTATTGTAAGTTTTAAACTTCTCTAAATTTCTCATCTTAATTCTTCAGTTAAGATTTTTAGTTCTATTCTTTAAAGAATTAATTTGTTTAGATTTTTAGTTTTTTTATTTGTTTCTTTTGTTGCACTGATCCTTTAGTATTTACATGATTAGGAATTTATTATTTTCCTATTAGTTATGCCCCTCCGCAGTAAGACAGTTAATAAGATTAGATTGTTGAATGTCTTATTCCTTACTCCTACTAACATGTAACTTTGAAAATTGAGATCATTCATTGGGATTTTCAAATGCAAAGAAAGTGTTCTTTTCTAAAGTTAAATTTAATCCATCTTTTCTTATGAGCAAAAATTCAATTCCTTTCTCTTCACAGAATGATCACGAATTCTATACTAAAAATATGAAAGTTTTGGATATTTTTTATTCTTATCGGGTAAACCGATAACCAAATCGATAAGGATCGATAACCGATATCTTATCGGTGCGATTATTGGTTTAGTATATTTGTATACCGATAACCGGTATGCCGAACCAATAACATTCACAATCGAATCGAACCGACCGATGCACACCCCCTAATTGGCTCAAATTGAGTGGCATGGATTGCCAAAGTGGACAAGGGGATTTATAAGAGTGGGTATTTTCGGATATGGGCTGGTGTATTGGGTTAAAATTGATTTAAATGGTAGTCAATCCATGATTAAATTAGAAATTTCAATTATAGCCTTTTATCCTTTTAACCCCTTTTGAAATTAATTTAAATAAACTTATTTTTTTCCAATAAAGTGTTGTAAAATTATAAATATCAAATATACCAATAATTATTGTAATTAATTATTTATAAAATACTCTATTTTTTAAATTATCACACTAACTTTGAATTATTAACATAGTAATCTAATTAATCAAAATTAAGAAATAATTCGGTAAATTAATTATAAAGCCAATGTGGTGTATTTTAAAAATTATTTTAATAGTATTAAAATAGTAAATATCGTAATTACATAATACTAATACTAGGTTATTAATTTCAAAACTAATAATTAATTAATTTTGTAAAAATAGGTATTTATTGATAGAAAATACTTTCAAAACATTCATTGTAAATTATTAAGTACAAATAAATTAATTTTAAAAGGGAGGGTCAAAAGTTGGCCTTCAACAGCTGCCCCTCTTTGACTGGAGACAATGAAAGAGTTTTCGGGCAAAGAAATTGAACCAAAGGCAATTTTGTCCCGACTTTAGGCATGCATTGTAGGAATGGCACAAGGATTATAAGCTATAAGATTTAGAAGATTTCTAGGATAAAACTTGGGGAATCAGGCCGAATTCTGCCTTTGAATTGCTTACATACCTCGGGCTTGACGAGGATCGGGCCTCATATAATTCTGGAGTGAGGACTTTGAGGAAGCGATGCTCGCAGGAATTGCCCCAGTATCGTATTATGATGATACTGCGAGACGGAAGATTCGGCACTCATGATAGTTTTGAATTTGCGGCTTGACTCGAAAGATTTGAAAACTTAGAGTCCTACATTTTGAACTTGAGCTCGGATCCTTGGCCCGCTAATGAGTTTGTTGTCCCTCATAGCTTTGAAGTTTGGTCTGCTTTTTAGAAGGAGTTCCACGTTGCGATATTTATTCCTGTAAAAAATGAAATACACACATACCCATATATTGCAATGTAGAATATATTAAGATGTGATGTAAATGATGTAGGAACGATGATGTCTGGCTGTCGGCAAGCCGTTACTTGGGATCGGGATGATGGGATACTTGAACTTGACTCGATTGGCTGTGTACCATTTAGTAGTTGTCGGAGCATTGAGTCTCCTTGTATTAGGAGTAGTTGTAGAATGCATATCCACTTGTTGGGAGAGTTTTGCATTGAAAAGTGTCTCTGCTTGTTGGGAGAGCGTGACTTGTAGAATGCGTCTCTGCTTGTTGGGAGAGCTTTGCACTAAAAATTGTCAATGCTTGTTGGGAGAGCTTCACACTGAAAATGTAAAGTAATCTTCGCTTGGACTGACTTAAAAACAAAATCATGCATGAAGCTGCACGAACAAAACGTCAAAACATTCCAGATAATAACAAAGAAAAAGAAAAGCATGCCCAAGAGATACTCTTGATTGCGAAGCTAAGTTGCGGCCATCGATTGGCAGAACGTCGGTGACGAGGTTCGCGACTGTCTATTCTGGCTTTAGATGTGATGGAGCGGCGATGCAGATTGTTCAGTTGATGGAGTGAACAATTTGCTATATACAAGGCTTCGAAGCCATCAAAACACGAATATGAGATCATTTACAATAAAGTCAAAACTTGGTCAAGTCTTATAATTTAAGCTTCCAACTATGGAACTAAGTGTTCCTAAACACCCCAAAACCTTTCTAAAACCAAACCAACCATCCTCGCAAGTCACAAATAACAACTAAGCACACAGGAAGCATCAGACTGGGAAATGGGGCTCGAATACACAAAACCACCAACTGGATCGTTACATTGTCCCTCTCTTAAACAATAATTTATCCTTGAATGGATTTAGAAGCGGGTCGTCTTTGATTGAGCGCATTAAGTCTTATTAGTATGATGATCCCCACTTTCTTGTCCTTAAGGAAATAGTACAACACGGTGATGCTAAGGAGGTGACTATTGGTGATGATAAGGTATTGAGGCTTCAGGTCCGGATCTATGTTCCATATGTGGATGGCTTGAGAGAGTTGATTCTTCAGAAGGCTCACAGTTCGTGGTATTCTATTCATCCATGTACTATGAAGTGTATCATGATTTGAAATAACATTATTGGTGTAGAAGGATTAAGACGGGTATGTTGCACGATATTTGAATTGTCAGCAGGTAAAGTATGAGCACTAGAGACCGGAAGGGTTGCTTCATATGATTTATATACCGGAGTGGAAGTGGGAGCATATTACTATGGACTTTATGGTAGGGTTGACATGCACCTTGAGGAAGCTTGATGCTATTTGGGTCATTATTGATCGATTGAATAAGTCGCCGCATTTCTTTCTGGTTATGACTTCCTACACTTCAGAGAGATTTGCATAGATCTACATTAGAGAGATTGTTCGCCTACATGGCGTACCTGTTTCTATCGGATCGTGTCACTCAGTTTATTTCAGATTTCTAGAGGGATGTTCAGCTCGAGTTAGGCACGCAGGTGGAGTTGAGTATTACATTTCATCCTCAGATAGACGGGTAGCCCGAGCGGGCCATTCAGATCTTGGAGGATATGTTGAGAACCTGTGTTAGAGATTTCAAAGGCCAGTGGGATTCGCTTCTACCATTAGCAGAGTTCGCCTAAAACAACAACTACCATTCTAGTATCAAGATGGTTCCATACGAGGCATTATACGGGAGACGATGTCATTCTTCGGTTGGTTGGTTTGAGCTTGGGGAGTCTAGGATGTTGGGCATAGATTTGGTTCGTGATGCCTTGGAAAAAGTGAAGTTGATTCAGTAGAGGCTTCGTACAACGCAGTCTAGGAAGAAGAGTTATGCTGATAAGAAGGTTTGTGATGTGCCATTCACGGTCGGTGAGTTCCCTAGATGATATAAAATGGTGATATCATAGTCCTTAAGCAACTCTAAACCTCTTTGCTACCGCAAGTTAAGATCCTTCTGTTTGAACAGATGTTGTAGACTCCGGTGGTCGGTATAGACCTCATAAGGGACACCGTACAAATGGTGTCGCGAAATCTTCAAGGCATGAACAATATCTGCTAACTCAAGGTCGTGGACAGGAAAATTCTTCTAATGTACCTTCAGCCATCTAGGCGTAGGTAATCACCCTACCGTCTTGCATCAACACCGCACCGAGGCCAATACGTGACGCATCACAGTACACACTGTAAGACCCCGAACCCGTAGGCAACACCAACATTGGGGCTGAAGTCAAAGCAGTCTTGATCTATTTAAAGCTCTCATCACACTCCTCAGTCCATATGAGCGGAGCACCCTTCTGAGTCAATCTGGTCAGAGGAGCAGCAATAGATGAGAAACCCTCTACGAAACAACGATAATACCCTACCAAGAAAACTCTGGATCTCAATAGCTGAAGACGGTCTGGGCCAACTTTGCACTACTTCAATCTTCTTCGGATCCACCTTGATCCCCTCACTCGACACTACATGACCCAAAAACACCACTGAATCAAGCCAGAATTCACACTTTGAAAATTTTGCATACCACTTCTTTTCCCTCAGGGTCTTGAGCACGATTCTCAGGTGCTGCTCATGATCCTCCAGGATTCGGGAGTACACCAAGATGTCGTCAATAAACACAATGACAAATGAGTCAAGATAGGGTTGGAATACACTGTTCATCAAGTGCATGAATGTTGCTGGGGCGTTGGTCATCCCATCCCAAATGACATCATAAGGAACTCATAATGACCATACCGAGTCCTGATGACAATCTTTGAAATATCTAGATCCCGAATCTTCAACTGATGATAGCCTGACCACAAATCAATCTTTCAGAACACTCCGGCACCCTATAGCTGATCAAATAGGTCATCAATGCAGGGTAATGGATACTTGTTCTTCACAACCTTGTTCAACTGCCGATAATCAATACACATGCGCATAAAACCATCCTTTTTCTTTACAAACAAGACTGAATCACCCCAAGGTGACATACTAAGCCGAATAAAGCCCTTATCAAGCAACTCTTGCAACTGCTCCTTTAACTCTATCAACTTTGCTGGGGCCATACAATATGGTGGAATAGAAATGGGCTGAGTTCTTGGCAACAAATCAATACCAAAATCGATATCCCAGATCCGCCGGAAATACATCTGGACAGTCCATCACTACCGAAACTGACTCAACGGTAGGAGTATCAACACTGACGTCCCTCCCAAAGTCTAGATATGCATCACACCCCTTCCTAACCATCTGATGTCCTTAAGGAAAGACACCACCCTGCTAGAAACATAATCCAAAGTACCCCTCCACTCCAACCGTGTTGAACCTGGCATAGCCAACGTCACCGTCTTGGTGTGACAATCAAGAATAGCATGATAGGGCGACAAACATTCCATGCCCAAAATAACATCAATATCCACCATACTGAGCAACAATAGACCAACTCTAGTCTTAAAACCACCAAGAACGACTAAACACGACCGGTACACACGGTCAACAACAATGGAATCTCCCATAAGTATGGCCACATAGAAAGGAGAACTCAAAAGAATCACGGGATATACCCAAATACGGAGCAAATTAAGATGATACATATGAATAAGTGGAGCCTGGATAAAATAAGACTGATGCATCTCTCTGACAAACCTTAAAAATACCTGTGATGACTGAGTCTGATGCAACCACCTCCGTCCTAGTCGAAAGAGCATAACATCTGGCATGTCCTCCTCCTTTAGGGCGACCCTTACCCGCCTGACCTGCACCCTTAGCTAGCTGAACACGTGGAGTGGCAACTGGTGTGGTAACCATGGCTTGAGAAGTCTGGGGACCTTGTGGAATATGTGGAGCCTGAGTAGTCTGTAGAGGTGCAACCTTCCTGAGTCAGGGGCAGTCGATCACCATATGATGAGTATCCCCACACTCAAAACAAGCTCTCAGAGGGCACGGCTACTAAAATTGGCTCGGGCCTGGTCAGCTAGACTGACCGCTGAAAGCACCCCGTGCAGGAGGTGCACTAGACAGGAGCGATGCATAATGAGCAACCTGAGACCTGGGAGTAGCTGGAATACCACTGGAAGCTGGAACTGCTAAAAATACTGGATGGCCACATAGCCTCTACAATGATAGGCTGCAGTTTTGGCACGGGCACCACTATATGTGCCAGCATTTTGAGGCATCTTGGCCTCCCTATCCTCTCTCTCTCGGCCCCGCATACCCTCAAATCTTTGAGCAATCTCTACCACCTGCTAATATGAAGTATCTTTCTCCAACTCTCTAGCCATGTTGAATCTGATATCATAGTTGATCCCCTCGATAAATCAATGGACTCGCTCTCTGACCGTGGAAACTAAGGCAGGTGCATGTCTGGACAACTCGCTGAACCAGACAGCATACTCTGATACGGTCATAGAACCCTGGCGCAACTGCTCAAACTCCACGCGCCATGTATCTCGAAGGCTCTAGGGAACAAAATCTATTAGGAACATCTCTGAAAACCGAGCCCAGGTGAGTGAATGTTCCTCGGTAGCGCAACCCTCCTCATAAGACTACCACCGCTGGTATGCTGGTCCCGATAGCTGGAATGTAGTGAAAGCAGCCCTACTCGTCTCCACTTTACCCATAGTATGGAGAATGCGATGGCACTTCTCCAGAAAGCCTTGTGCGTCCTCTGTAGCTAGGCCGCTGAAAGTAGGATGGTGGTACTTCTTGTACCTCTTGAGTCGGAGCTCCTCCTCCTCATATGTTTTTGCACTAACCTCGGGCTGAAGTAGGACAACTTGCTGTACTGGTATGATCTCTGGGACCTGGTAAACATGGACCCGCTGCTCTAGGGTACGGGCTGTGGGAGTTTGTGCTCCTCCCCCAGCCTGGAATGTGGCAGGTGCAAGTGGGACCAACCTTGCCTGAGCTAGAGTACCAAACATGCTCAAGAACTAGGCGAGAGTCTCTTGAAGTGCGGGGGTAGCAACAGGCACATCAGGTGTCTGCCCCCAGTGGGAGCTGCTGGTGGCTCTTCTGTAGCTGCTCGGGCAAGTGCTACGGCTGCACCACGTGTCCATCCTCGGCCTCTGCCCCGGCCCGGCCTCTTGCGGCTCTAGAAGGGGGCGCAAGTGTCTGATCATCCGATCCAGCGGTGTGTGTCCTCACCATCTGTGAGAGAATAGAAAGACAAAATTTAGAATTTTGAATTCAATAAATTTGTACGATTAGGAATCAAAGAAGTGAAACTTTTCCTGTTCCACAGCATCTCAAAGATAAGCACAGACATCTCCGTACCGATCCGCGATTCTCTACTAAACCTGCTTGTGACTCGTAACACCTATGAACCTAGAGCTCTGATACCAACTTGTCACGACCCCGATTTCGCTCCGTAGGATGTCGTGATGGTACCTAGTCTCCAAGACTAGGTAAGACTAACATACATGCAGAATATAACTGAAATAATGATAAAACTCTCAAATAAATCAACAACTTTCATAAAAGAAACTCCGCAACTCAACATAAACAAATATCCCAAAATCTGATGATATCAAGTCACAAGTTGTACAAGAATGTACTGAACATCCCTATACACAGTATCTATAAAAAAGGAAAGTGAAGTAGAGCTAGATAGAGGGTGACTCCGAGGCCTGCGAACACCGGCAAGTGTACCTAGTAGTCTCCAAATTTGAACTCAACTCACTGGTGCCTGGACTGGTAAGAGGTACCTGAATCTGCACAGAAGGATATGCAGAAGCGTAGCATGAGTATACCACAACGGTACCCAGTAAGTGCCAAGCCTAACCTCGGTAGAGTAGTGACGAGGTCAGGTCAAGGCCCTACTGGAATAAATAAGAAAACCGAACAAGTATATGACATTGTAATAATGATAAACAATGGGAGCCTTGGAAGAAAACAAGGAATGATATGCCAAGGAAACAAAGCAACCAAAACACAAGTGAAGTAATAGAAAAGTATCAATAAGAATCACTACCGAGGTACCACCTCGTAGTCTCATATCACAAAACAATTCACAATCTTTCCTTATATCATCGCGGGAGCCTTGCATTTAGTTTTAAAAATCATTTTTCCAGAAATAGCTTCCCGCATTTTAGCCCACCTTATCCGACCGTGTGGCTTCAAGTAGTTTCCCTACTAGCAACACGCGTATCATTCCCACCTTATCTCACCTCTTGCGTTTCAACCGCAAGCCTTATACCACCACATGCGTATTAATATCACAATGTATCACAAATCGCACCTCAAGTTCCCAATATCATAACATGCCAAAGAAATCAACAATAATGTTGTTGTCACAATTAATAGCCCATGGCTCAACCACAATATGCGCAAGAGTCTCAACAATAATGACCGAAAGTGAATAACTAAACAAGAATGGTATTTCACAACTTTACAACTTTGCCTCAATGTGAATCACAACCTTCATAACTCAATAACAATTTCAACAATAAGATATTCCAAGAATAATAACTTTAAGTAAGGAATTCAACGGTTAAATAATGAATATGGAATAGAGAAAACAATAACTTCAACTAAACATGTAAAGACAATTAACAAGTAAAGGATAAGACAAGTAAAGCATGTGAAGATAGATTAACGATGATGAATATTACATATTATGGTAACTCAATTAAAGGCATGAAAGGAATCTACATAGCTAAAACCGGTCAATTACCACATTTAGCCCGTGTACGCACTCGTCACCTTTCGTACACAGCTTCCACATATCACAATTAACACAAAACAACACCAATCCTAAGAGGTAATTCCCCCACACAAAGTTAGGCAAGACACTTACCTAAAAACACGCTACTCAATCCACTAGTAAGCCATTCCCTCCATTATACAACTTTGAACGGCTCGAATCTAGCCAAACCAACTCCATACCATAAATATAAACTATAGGAAACTATTTCGAACAATAAAGTTACGATCTTTAAAGAGAAAGAAAATGTCAACTCAAAACATCAACCCTGGGCCCACATCTCGAAACTCGACTAAAACTATAAAATCCAAACACCCATTCGATAACGAGTCCAACCATACAAGAATTACTCAAATCTGACTTCAAATCGCCTTTCAAATCCCCAAAATTTAATCTAAGAAGTTTTCACAATTTTCCCCAAATTTCCAACTCAAATCACTAATTAACTGATGAAAATGACAATGGATTCATGTAATATAGCTAACACCGAGTTAGAATCTCTTACCCCGATGATTTCCTTGAAAATCCCTCGAAACATCCTCACAAATCGAGCTCTCTAGGTCCAAAAGATCAAAATGAAAATAAACCCTCAAAGGCCCTTATTTCTACCCAGTGATTTCGCATCTACGGGCATAGGGTCACACCTGCAACACCGCACCTGCGGAAAATCCATTGCAGGTGCGGTTTCAACTAAGGTCCAGCACACTCCGCTTCTGCGACACAAACATGCATCTGCGCTTTCGCTCCTGCGGACATAGTAGCACTTCTGCGCATGCTCTACTATGGACAATGTCCGCTTCTATCATAATAGACCAAGGTGGCCCAGTCCGTATCTGCGACCAACACCTCCGCACCTGCGGAAATCACCTCGCACCTGCGATCCCTTTCAAGATCACTCAAGGCCGCTTCTAGGATCAACCTTACGCACCTGCGACCAAACCCTCCGTAGGTGCGATGACACCAGAATAGCAGCACGTTCAGCAATCCATCAAGTCCAAAATTGCTCCGGATTCAATCTGAATCACACTGGGGGCCCCCGGGACCCCGGCCGAATATACCAACAAGTTCCAAAACACATAACGGACCTACTCGAGTCCAAAAATCACATATAAATAACATTGATTCTATGAATCACAACCCAATTCAAGCCTATTGAAACTACAAACATCCGACTTCCAAAACTAATGCCGAAGCACACCAAAACAACTCCGATTGACCTTAAATTTTGCACACAAGTCATAAATGACATGACGGACCTATTCCAACTTCCGAAATTAGAATTTTACCCCGATATCAATAAATTCAACTCCCAGTCAAACTTTTCAACCTTCCAAACCTTTAACTTTTTAACTTTCACCAATTCAAGCTGAAACTACCTAACGGCCCTCCGAATCAACATCCATACATGCTCCTAAGTCCAAAATTACCATATGGAGCTATTGGAACCGTCAAAACTCCATTTCGGAGTCAACTACACATAAGTCAAACTACAATCAACCCTTTCAACTTAAGCCTCCAACTTAGGGATTATGTGTCCCATTTCATCCTGAAACTTACCCAAAACCAAAACCAAACACCTCGGCAAGTCACATAGTCATAATACAACATAGATGAGGCAATAGATAGGGGATTAGGGCTAAAATAATCAAAACGACCGGCCGAGTCACTACAAGTACCTCCCATAGGATAATCGCATAATTGCGACGTGTCAGTCATTTAAGGGGTAAGGATTGAAAGCAAGTGTGAAAATTATGGTAATGTTGCTAATTGGAGAGTTTATGTCTAAGAGACACTCTATTCCTTTGGTTGTGGCTTGTGGAAGTTTGTTCTTTATTTGACAGTTGATCGTATGTGCCATGGATACGGTCATTGTGGATCTTTGGAAGTTTATTGACCTGTTTTAGGATGATTGGAATCAGCCTTGGGGCCCATTGGTAAGCCTAATGAGAACATATATTTTACATCAGATTAGATATACTTATTTAGCATAGCATTGCTCATGGATGAGTTTTTGGGCGTGGTAGATGTTATACCTACCTCGTCTATTTTAGGTGCCACTTTTTTATGCCATGTGGGTTGTGAGGTGGCTTGATTATTAACACGTGTGTTGTGATCCTGTGTAGCTTTTGGTGTTATGTGAGCGAGATGGCTCTTGAGATGTAGGTTGTTTATTGCACCTCAGTTGTGCTTGGCAGTTTGTAGCGCATGGCACTATCTCCCTCCCCAGGGTTGTGTTTATGCACTTGGCATGCTTTTGGTCGATATACGAGCATTTAGTGGGTATGAGAATTTTGTCTTGATGGGTATTTCCTTATTGATTATTGTGTGTAGATCGGGTGGTACGCCGCCACGGGTATCATGTTTGGATCGGGTTGCATGCTGCAACGGTATTATGTGCGGATTAGGTTGCACGCCTCAACAGTGAGATGCTGGGTATGGTTCCTTATACTTATTTTTATGTATTTTGTTTCTCATCTACGAGATAGATTCATAGTAATTGTTTGGTTATTTTATTTGTTACACAGGTCAGATAGTCCTGCATTTGGGTCCGCTTACCTTATTGGTCACATTTGATTTGTGGCTTGTTGGTGCATTGATAGCGTCACATGAGATTTTAGATGGTGTTTGAGGTGGCTTATTCCAGAGCAGCTTCTACTAGGTGAGATGAGGTTGTTGGACCGAATTAGTGCAATTGAATTTATGTAATGTTTATTGGAAGGAAAATGTCACTAATCGGTTCAGAATGAGGCAATGGTTCTTGTCGAGCGGAGAGACTCCATGAGTTATTGATTTGGCAGGTGGTTATGAGCTGCTACACCTCTCTTTTATCGTTTCAGTATTGCGGGGAATAGAACATGACTTATATGTGTTATGAGGTATATTACGGGCATCGGGTTCGTGAATATGCAGCTATTGTGGTTGGAGGATGTTAGTATGGCATATGAATTATGTGGTGCATTATGTGTTTACCGCATGGATTTATGATCATGTTTTAGTACTGTTTGTTGAGATTGATATGGTTAATGCATGCTGAAATTGGACGTAGAGAATAATGTTGGAATTTGGTTCTAAGGCTCGCGAGCTAAGGTGGCAGGAAGGACCTTCAGTCTGGGTTGAGCTAATATGCTTATATGGATTATGGTGGCACAGGTAGGTGCACGAGGTGTTAAACGGTGATTTTGGGCAACTCTGGAACAGTTCTTGGCACGTTTGAGGACAAACGTATATTTAAGTGGGGAAGAATGTAATGACCCGACCGGTTGTTTTGAACTCTAGCATGTCGTTTGGCGGTTTGAGGCCATGAGTAGCTTCACATTATGTATTGACTTGCATGCGTGGTTGGTTTCAATTTTCGAGAAGTTCGGAGTTGATTTGGATGAATAATTAGAGTTGACCAAGGTTGACCTTTGAGTAAACGACGTCGGAATTGAGATTTGAAGGTTCCAATAGGTTTGTATGATGATTTTTGACATGGGCGTATATTCAGATCAAGTTTCGACTAGACCGAGAGCGTTTCGGTGCTTATTGTGGAAAGTTGGTATTTTGAAGGTTTTAGAATTTCCTAAGTTTGATATGAAGTGGACTTTCATGTTATTGATGTCCATTTGGGATTCCGAGCCTTGGAATAGGTTCGTATTGTGATTTGTGACTTGTACATAAAATTTAGCATCATTGCAAAATGTTTAAGTGTGATTCTGACGCGTTCGACGAAGTTTGAATGTTTGAATGTTAAGAGAAGGTTTTGATCGTCGATTCATGATTTCGATGTTAGTTGTGGCATTTCGAGCCTTTGGATATGTTTGGATAAGGTATTGGGACTTATTGGTGTGATTGGATAGGGTCCTGGGGGCCTCGGGTTATTTTCGGAGTGGTTTTGGACCATTTTTTCTTGTTTTGCAACAGCTGGTGCTGGTTCTGGTGTTATCCTTCGTGAATGCGGTGGGGTGCACACATTCTCAAAGAAGGATTTTGAGCTGGTGGAAAGTTGTTCTACGCATTTGCGATAGGGTCATCGCGTTCCCGAATGTCTGGGCAGTGGTGCTACACGTTCGCGATATAGGTGTCGTGTTCGCGAAAGGGATTTGAGCTGCGGATCATTTATTCTTCGTGTTCGCGACTAGAGGGCCGCGTTCGTGAAGGGTCACCTGGTAGGGCAACGCGTTCGCTAGACTTATCTTGCATTTGTGAAGAAGAAGTTTGGAGCTAGAGTTGGTTGTGCTTCACGAACGCGAGGGTCATGCCGCGTTCACGATAAAGTGCCGCCTGGACAGTGTATAAGTTTGCAAAATTGGGTTTCGGTTCAATTTATCTCAATTCTTCCACGGGAGAAGATTTTGGGGCGATTTTGAAGTGCCATTTTCATCATCTATCATGTGGTAAGTGATTCCTATTCATTGCGAGTTAAATGCATGATTTATATATGTATTTAAACATGAAAATTTGTGAAAATTATGAGATTTTTTAAGAAAAACCTAAACATGGTAATTTTGGGTTTTGACAATGAAATTGGGCATGGAATTAGAAATAAATTATATATTTGAGTTTGTAGTGTTATTGGTTATGTTTATCTTTGAATTTTTTTGGAATTCGGGCACGTGAGCCCGGGGTAGACTTTGTTGACTTTTCGAGCGGAGTTGGGAACTGTTATAAATTGTTAAATTATGGGTTTGGAGTATATTTTGATTGGTTTGCACATTTTTTTATTAGTTACGGATTGTTTGGCTTCAGATTGATGGGAAGTGGTTGCGTGTTAGGATGATTGGAATCGGCCCCCGGTCCCATTGGTAGGCCTAATTAGAACATATATTCCACATCAGATCAGATATGCTTATCTTAGCATTTCCCATGGATGAGTTTTCGGGCATGGTAGATGTTATACCTGCCCTTGTCTATTTTAGGTGCCACTCTTTTGCGCCATGTGGGTTTGTAGGCGGCTTGATTATTCACACGTATGTTGTGATTCTCTGTAGCTTATGGTGTTATATGAGCGAGATGGCTCTCGAAATGCAGGTCATTTATTGCACCTCAGTTGTGTTTGGCATTTTGTAACGCATATCGTTATCTATCGTCCTAGGGTTGTGTTTATGCACTTGAAATCAGTGCAATCGAATTTATATAATGTGTATTGGAAGGAAAATGTCGCTAATCAGTTCAGAATGAGGCAATGGTTCTTATCGAGCGTAGAGACTCCACGAGTTATTGATTTGGCGGGTGGTTATGAGTTTCTACACCTCTCATTCATCGTTCCAGTATTGCAGGGGACAGAACATGGCTTATATGTGTTATAAGGTATATTATAGGCATCAGGTTCGTGAATTTACAGTTGTTGTGGTTGGATGACGTTAGTATGGACATATGAATTATGCGGTGCATTGTGTGGTTACCACATGAATTTATGAGCAAGTTTTAGTACAACTTGTTGAGACTGATACGGTGTACGAATGCTAAAATCGGACCTTGTAGAGAATTTTGGATGTTGGAATTTGGTTCTAAGGCTTGCGGTCTAAGGTGGAAGGAAGGACCATCAGTCTGGGTTAAGCTGATGTGCTCCTATGTGTTGTGGAGGCACGGATGGTGCACGAGGTGTTAAATGGTTATTTTGGGCAACTCTAAAATGATTCTTGGCACATTCGAGGACGAACGTATGTTTAGGTGAGGGAGAATGTAACGATCTGATCGGTCATTTAGAGCTCTAGCATGTTGTTCGGCTATTTGAGGCCTTGAATAGCTTCACTTTACGTATTATGACGTGTACGCGTTGTTGCTTTGGATTCTCGAGAAGTTCGGAGTTGATTTGGAAGAATCATTCTCAATTCGGAAGCTTTAAGTTGAAAGAGATGACCAAGGTTTGACATTTGAGTAAACGACCTCGGATCGGTATTTGAAGGTCCCAATAGGTTCGTATGATGATTTTGGATTTGGATGTATGTTCGGATCGAGTTTTGATTGGACCGGGAGCGTTTCGATGCTTATTGTGGAAAGTTGGCATTTTGAAGGTTTTAGAATTTTCTAAACATGATATGAAGTGGACTTTCATTTTATTGATGTATGTTTTGGATTCTGAGACTTGGAATAGGTTCATATTTTGATTTGTGAATTGTATGTAAAATTTGGCGTCATTCTGGAATGTTTAAGTGTGATTCGGACGCGTTCGGCGAAGTTTGAATGTTTGAAAGTTAAGAAAAGGTTTTGATCGTCGATTCGTGGTTTTGAAGTTAATCATGGCGTTTTGAATGTGTTTCAGGGTGATTTCAGACCCATTTTCCTTGTTTTGCAACTACTGGTGCTGGTTCTGGTGTTGTCCTTCGCGAACGCGGTGGGAAGCACGCGTTCGCAAAGGTCTCGGCAGTGGTTCTACGCATCCGCAAAGGGGATTTGAGCTGGGGATCGTTTGTTCTTCGCATTCGCGATTAGAGAGCCGTATTCGCGAAGGGTCGCCTGGTAGGGCAACGCGTTCGCAAGACTTGTCTTGTGTTCGCAAAGAAGAAGTTTGGAGCTGGAGCTGGCTGTGCTTCGCAAATAGAGGGCCATGCCGCGTTCGCGATGAAGGGTCGCATAGGCAGTGTATAAGTTTGCAAAATCGGGTTTTGGTCCATTTTATCTCAATTCTTCTATGGGAGCCGATTTTGGGGTGATTTTTAAGTGAAAATTTCATCATCTATCATGTGGTAAGTGATTCCTACTCATTGTGAGTTAAATACATGGTTTATATATGGAATTAAACATGAAATTTTGTGAGATTTTTTAAGAAAAACCTAGAAATAGTAGTTTTTGATTTTGACCACGAAATTGGGCATGGAATTAGAAATAAATTATATATTTGAGTTCGTGGTGTTATGGGTAATGTTTATCTTCGAAAATTTCCGAAATTTAGGCACGTGGCCCCGGGGGTTGACTTTGTTGACTTTTCGAGCGGAGTTGGGAATTGTTATAAATTGCTAAATTACGAGTATTGGAGTATATGTGCACGTTGTTTGATTAGTTCGGATCGTTTGGCTTTGATTTGAGGTGCTAGAGAGGCGTTGGAGCCGGTTATAGGATTTTGGAGCGAGGTAAGTCTCCTGTCTAACCTTGTGAGGGGGAATTTACCCTGTAAGTGTTATATATGCTATGTGTTACATGTTGTGGGGGCTATGCACGTATGAGGTGATGAGTGTCCGTGCGTATTCTAGAATTCATGATTAAGTCCGGGTAGACTTAGACGCGCGCCATGCCTTAATTGTAATATTTGAGTTATTATTGTCTAGTTAAATTATTTAAATTTTATTGTTGCTTGGGACTAGACTTGGGTAGAGTATTGGACTTGATATTTTAGATATCTGGAGAACTACTTGATTAGTAGTAGAGATTGTACTTCCTTTTACAGATTGCTCCCGTGTTGTACGAATTTGTCCGAAAGTGTCTTGAAATTTCGTAAGTCACACATATATTCGTGAGTGGGGCCAGTGACTCATCAAGTTTCACTATTCCTATGGGATCGGACCGAACGACCTTGGCAGGGATCGGGCCATACACCACGACAGGAACTCGTGCCATTACTCTTATAGGACTGGGCCACCCACCTCGGCAGAATCGTGCGTAATACCTGATATGAAGTCAGTGTACCCGTGAGTTTTTCTGACTTGAGATGCGACCATTTATTTGTTGTTGACCATTATATATTCCATTTGAGGACGTATCCAGTGCTTAAGGGCTTCGTGTTTACACTTCAGTTGAGGATTGCATTATGTACTTATATCTGTTTCGTTGTTTTTTTATTCATCATGCCTACTTTTACTATATCTGATTTATTGGACCACTAGTAAGCGTCGATGTCGATCCCTCGTCACTACTTCTTTGGGGTTAGGCTAGATAATTACTGGGTATGCATTGATTTGCGTACTCGTGCTGCACTTCTGCACTGATTGTGTAGGTACTGAGTCATGTACATTTGGTGGGTACCTAGAAGGGGGTACTTTATTTTGAGTTGCATTTCATGTTACGATCTGCAACACACGGAGACTCCGTCATATTCATCTATTTCATTATGTCTATTTTATATTCTAGACATATGTTGTACTAGTGTTGTATTGTTCTAGTAGATGCTCTGCACTTGTGACACCGAATTTTAGAAATTTCTAGTAGATGTTTATGATTTTGCCTAATATTATCGCATTTTATTTTATGTCTTACTACTATTTTATATATCCATGATTTTTTACGTATTAATTTTTCTTATTTAATAAAAGCCATGATTTTAAAAATAATAAAATGATTAAGTAAGTGGATAGTCATTGTTGGCTTGCCTAACATCGACGTTGGACGCCATCATGGCCTACAATGGGAATTGGGTCGTGGCATATAATAAAAGAACTTCTATGTTAACCTTCAAACTAATTCAACACCATCCATATAGATAAATAATACAATAATATTTGTTTTATAGACAAACACTAAATAAAAAATTAAAATATTGTTGAAAAAACTAATGTATAAAGAGAAGAATAGATATAAAGTGATTCTATTCACAGTTTAAATTTATTTGATAAAATTAAGTAAATAAATAATACTCAAAAATATTATTGATAAATTTAAATATCGAAATAATTTGAGAAAGTCATACAAGATAAAGTCAAATTAAATTTCAAGAGTAACAAAATTATATTCATTGTATTATATTAAGCTGGTAATTTATTAAAAATTGATATGTCAATTTGATAATATTAAGTAATGGATAATACAATTAGATAAGCAAGGGACAAATAAAATAAATTATAAATTTATGGGAAATTATTAAAAAAATTGACTTATTATCAGAATTATGATGAGAAAAATCCAACATATACACGAAAAATCATAATAAACAAATAGTAAATAAAGGAAGAATGCCAAAATAAACAAAAGATTGTCAAGCGATAACGCAAAAATATATATACTAATTATATTTCTCATGTAGGAAATTTTAATTAATAAATAGAACTCATAATTTCATAATAAAAAAATATAAAGATATTATACGGATATTATACATAAGATAAGTATATTATATATATATATATAACACAAGTTAATAATTATTAATAATATTGGTAGATTTTTTATAAAATAATAAAAGGCCTGTCTCTTTAAAGAGAGGGATAAAGATAATTTTATGATATTTATATATTAAATTAATTAATAAATAACACTTAAGAAAATTATTGACAAATTTAGACAATTGAAATTTTTTGAATAGTATAATATAAGTTTAAAAAAACAAAATTCCAGAGTAAGAAAATATATATATCTATATTATATTATAAGAGAAGTTGTACCAAAATATTAAGCCAAATGACAAGTTAATAAAAACTCATAGCGGTAAATGTATAGTACTAAGTACTTGCTAATTTAATAATAATAAGGAGCAAATAATTTATTTAATTACTATATAACATGTATCCTTTGATTTTGTATAGATTTTGTTATATTTCTTGTACACTACATTAAATAATAAAAGAACAACTAATATTTATTAAAATAATATAATATATTAAATCATAATTTATAAGATTAATATTCTGTCAAAATATCCGCGCATCGCGCGGGTTCCAACACCAGTTAGGCGTCACATATTAGACTTTCAATAGTAGAAGACACTAGGTAGCCACTCTAAAGGGCTGCTATTTAGGAATTGGCAACTATCTCCTAAATATTAGTTTTTTAGTTTAATTTTTCAGAACAAAAATGTCTTGAATTGTCGTGAAGTTAAGTTTTTTATTTAAAATTTAAGGACAAAATAAATACAGACTAAACTCTAAATACCATCCATAAGAATGGATGGTATTTTGATTTAGACCAACGCTTGTTCATTTTGATTGAAGCCCAAAATTTTTGTAGTCTTTGTCCAGTTAAGTTTAAATGTCAACGTCATTTGCAGGATATCCACATGAGAACTCAACTCGAACGGTTCTCGATGAAAAAGAGGGAGCCGATGACGAATTCTCTGCCTAACACTATTGAGACATGGATCATACTTTTGACAGCATGAACTTAAAGCGAGAAGACTTTGGCCTGAAAATCGGAGAAATATGACACTTTTTTTAAGATAATTTTAATGTTGGACTCCAGCTCACTTCATGGCAGCATTTCAAGGTCAAAAGTTAAAAATATTATCCATGGAACAAGTATTTGAGTAAATAAATGCTAAACCAATTAATAATAAATTAGAAGGATGAATCTTAGTTGAACTTAATAAATTCTAGATCTAATGAAAAAACGTTTCAGTGTGATGCGTGGGGCTTTGGAACATTAAGTAATAGACTTAATTTTCTATGATTAATGATAGTATAAATGAGCAATAAATATATGCAATGACAAAGATCGTAATGGAAAAAAAAACTTTCACCCAATGATTGTTTGATCAGGATATTCCTTCACTTTTGAAGCTCACGTGGTGATACGAGAGATCCAAAATATATATCTGGGATTTTGAGATTTATGGATAAAGGTTGAACAACATGTGCTTAAATATATGAGTAAGACAACTTTTCGTATATTCCTCCTTCAGCTTTTAAATTGTGTTCTCTTTTGTTCAGCAAGGCAGATCCCTTTTTGTTCTCTTTCTCTTCATATTTATAAGGGACCTTCCCCAAAAAATCCTAAAAAGTACAACATGAAGAATATCCAAAGGAATATTCTTCCTGCCTATTTCTTAACTTAAGTTACCGTTACTATCCTATCTCAACTGCCCGCTTCTTGCGTCGGCCTTCATGAGGACGATCGTCAGTCACTGTGTCGTGGTCGACCCCGTCCTATGTCTTGCTTATCCGTTATCGTGGTTACCAAATTCGGACATATACAACAAGCAAGAGACAACACTAATTAAATTTAAAGTTTTATCCCTGAAACAAGCTGGGAGGCAAAAATTTAGGACTATCCACGTTAAAAGCTATTTGCGTGCTTCACTCCGAGCAGAACAATGGGTAAGGCCTGACTAGACTAGTGATTAAATTCTGCTAAACCCATAGGCCATAAGCAAAATGGTACGTCAACCCTAACTAGATCAGTGACGCTTCACTAAATTAGCTACGCCTCCATATGTGTGCATATTTATTAGAGTGTGTAATATTTGTTTGAGTTTTTGCGACTTTACGAGAAAAAGTATAAAAGATTGTCTAGGCAATTAAGTGCGCATTTGGACATAAGAATTGTGAAATTTCAAAAAAAGTCAAAAAAATATTTCAAGTGAAAATTGTATTTGAAAATTAGAGTTTTGTATGGACATGAATACAATTTGGAGCTGTTTTTGAATTTTTGTGAGTGATTCGAAATGAAAATTTTGAAAAACGATTTTTTGGAGTTTTCAAATTCCGAAAAATTCTGAAGTCCAACTTCAAGTGAGTTTTTAAATTTTCATGGCCAACCAATGTTCCAAAAAAATTGAAAATCTTCTTATGACCAAACGGGCCCTAAGTTATCTAAAAGAATACTTCCCCGGTCCACAATAGTGACCAATTTGCCGGGTGAAATTCAAAAATAGCCAGATTTACGAGTGGTCGTTCAAATATAATCCAATTTCAAAAGTAATCGAAATCTAGACACTTTTCATGTAAACATAAATCTGAGCGAAAACACTGTTCAAAACCCGGAAAATACGCCAGTATATTATGCTGGGGTTCTAGTGTACATATGCTGGAACTCCATCATATTATGCTGGAGTTCCAGCATACTTATCCTGGAACTCCAGTGTAATATGCTAGTATGCTGGAACTCCAGTATAATATGCCGGAGTTCAAGTATACTTATGCTGGAACTCCAGCATAATATACTGGAGTTCCAGCAAAGTATAACGGTCTAGTATAATATGCTAGAAGTTCATACACAAGTGCTCGAATCTCCAGTATATTATGCTGGAACTTTCCGTGTGTTGGAGTTGCAGCATAATATGCTGGAAGTTCATACACAGTTGCACCGAACTCCAGTATATTATGTTGGACTGGTCTCCGTTGCAGCAAAATAGTGGCTATTTTTCATTGACTTGGTACGCTGGCTATTTTTGAATGACCAGTCCGAAAACTGGCTAGACCGTGCTATTTTTACCAATTTGCCTTGAATACTAAATTCTAGACAAAAATAGTTAGTGCGACTAACTACCCTTAATTAAATGTTGCAACATATTTATAGTAGCACTTACTTCTCTTCTCAAATGTGAGGAGTAGGCCTTTTTAGGGATACGTACATAAAGGTAATTTTGAAAAAACAATATGAATTTTTTCTTGATTGTAGAAATGACACTTATTTTGGACCAAAATAAAAAGACAAATTGGTCACTTATTGTGGACCGGAGGGAGTAAATAACTATTTATAATAAATGAAACTAAGAGGGTATTTGGCTAAACTTATAAACTGGTCAAACAGACTTATAAGCATTTTTGGCTTATCTACGTGTTTGGTAAACACACAAATTACTTATAAGCCAAGTGCTTATAAGCTAAACTCAGCCATAATTCATAAGTTGGTCACCTCCAACTTATGACTTTTCGGCTTATAAGCACTTTTAGAATGATTTTACTAGTTTATACTTAATAATATTTTTGAATTCACAAAATATTTTTTTCAAAGTAAATTTTCTAACTTTCTCTTCGTACTATATTAGTTATTCATCCTTTTCTGTACAATTTTTTTTAATTTATGATCTTTGATAAAGTTTTAAGGGTATTTTAGTTATTTTAATAAAAAAATAGCTTATTAGCACTTTTCTACTAAACACATCAACTGCTTCTTATCAGTTTCAACACGTCTATCCAAACACGTAAATACTTATTTAAAAAATTAGTTTCAACTTTCAACACTTCAAACTTGTCAGCTACTTACAATTAGCTAATCCAAACGGGCTCCAATTACCTGAAAAGAAACGTAAATCGATTATAACATACCTGATGCTGATAGTATAGAACTTCTTCACAATCTCAATTTTTATATATAAAATTATATTTAATTGCTCCCTCCGTCTCACTTTAGGTAAGAATATTTAGAGTCAAACGAATTACCTTTTAAGCATAATTTTTCATATGTATTTTAAATATTAATTATTATAATTTATATTACTTTTTATAAGTAATTTCAAGATATATAAATTTTATTTCGAAAAAATAATTATATTTTACATGGTTAGGTACTAAACAAAAACATGATTGTCTTGGTCATACTTCATAAAGTTAACAACATAATTGGGAGGGGACACAAAAACTTTTTTTTCTTTTCCTAAAATCTTGCCATCCTTAGCCAGTTGGTGTGCCACAGTGTTGCCTTCTCTAAACGTGTGCCGGAGGAGGGTCACCTTCCCTTGGCGCATTAACAACCTGCAATCAGTAACAAATTTATCAAGTAATCTATTACCATTTTGTATAGTTTGAATTGCCTCCGCACAATCCGTTTCTATTTTCAATGGGAATAAACCCCATTCACGGGCAATTTTGAGTCCTTCCTTTAATGTTTTGATTTCTGCTTCCAAAGAACCCCGAGTATGTAAGGATTTTGTGAAACCAACAATCCAGTGCCCATATGCATTACAGAACACACCTCTCAGGCCATCATAATTCTTATAACTAACATCAATATTTAATTTGTACCAACCCCTAGGAAGTTTTTGCCAGTTTATTTTCAGTTTGATCTTATTAGGGGGGGACTCGATTGCTTTCACTGAGGAGAGTGAATTCTAGAGCCCCATCAATAATTTTGTTAATACTTATTGAGTGGCTTCAATTATTTTGATTGTTGGAATTTATGTTTATCCAAATTTCCCATAGGACAAATGGAAAGAAGGAGTTCCAATTTGGGAGCCTATTCCTCATAGAGCAATCAAGATTTTTTAATTGCAAGAGCCAATGTTCACCCTTGGGATCATAGAGCTTTGACAGTCCCATGGTGTCCCATATTGGTTTGATTACTTTACAATTGAAGAAGATATGAGTGATTGATTTTTCTTCTTTTAAATCACATATTGGACATAAGGGATCAATGTTGATTCCTATACGGGCCAGATACTTTCTACAAGGCAGTTTGTTATGGAGACATTTTCATAGAAGAAATTTAATTTTGTTTAAGCAGTTTAAAGATCAAATCCACTCAAAATTCAAATGATTTCCCAAATTATTCTCAATTAGGCTATAACAACTTTTAGTAGTGAAAATCTCTTTATGTGAAAGAGTCCATATGTGAACATCTTGTATTGGGCCCTTTGAACTTATTTTTTTCGAAGTATATTTTGTTGGACATCAGAAGGGATATCTATTGATAGATTAGTAAGATCCAATTTTCGATCAATATAAATATCTCTAATTTTAAGATTGTAGTTCCTAGACATGAGAGGCCCTTCAATAGTATTTCTTAGACTCATCATATTAGGGATCAATCTTGTATCCCATAAGTTTAAGTTAGAGTTTTGATGAGGTGACCATGTAATGCCTTTTGCACATAATTCCCACCCTTTAATAACAGCCTTTCAAATAAAGGATTGATTAAATTTGAAATAATTTACTCCATATTTAGTAACTACCAGTCTTGCCCAAGGAGTTGTGGCGTGAGTAAAGAGTCTCCATACTAGACTTGCCAGGTTGGTCGTATTTTTGGCAATGGCATTATGGATGCCTAGACCACCAGAAGATTTAGGCTTACATACTTTAGACCAATTAATAAGATGAATTTTTTTCCTGTTTTCACTTGTACCCCAGATAAAATTCCTCTGAATTTTGTCAATAGTTTTAAGAGTCTTTTTTTGAAGAAGGGTGTATTGCATGTAGTAGTTAGGAATAGAATTTAAGCAAGATTGGGCGAAGGTAGTTCTCCCAGCTGTATTGATAAATCTCATTTTCCAGGAGGCAAGACTTGTTCTCATTTTGTCAATTATGAATTGATAATCTTCCGGTTTGGGATTTTTATTTAATATTGGGAACCCTAAATAGGTACCAAAACTATCACTCTTTTTAATGCCTAACATATTGCTAATATTTTTCATAGTGTTAGGATTGCAGTTTTTGGAGAAAAGAATTTTTGACTTGGTATGATTGATGCTCTGGCCAGATAGTGAACAAAAATATTCAAGGCCTAACTTAATGGTTTTACAAGATTTTTCATTAGCCTTGGCCATTAATGTCAAGTCATCAGCAAAAAATAGGTGAGAGAAGCTAGGGCTTTTTCTTCCTATAGTGATTGGGTCCTAATTGCAAATGTCTACCTGATTTTTAATATGTCTAGATAACATTTACAAACAAAGGATAAATATGTAGGGTGATAGAGGGTCACCTGTCTAATTTCTCTACTAGGTTCGAAGAAAGTGGTGATAGAACCATTCACAAGAATTGCTATAGATCTCGAAGAGATACAACTAAGTAGAAGTTTTGAGAAATTTGGAGGAAACTTGAAAAATCTAAGGGTGTAGCAGACAAAGGACCATTCTAAACGTCGAGGGCCTTTTCCAAATCAATTTTTAAGATCATATGACCTTGCTTGCCCTTAATTCTTTTAAGGTTGGAAATTTCCTGAATTATAATTGCATTATCTGAGGCTCTCCTATTCTTCATAAAATTAGACTGGAATGGACTTATAATTTTGTCTAGAAAAGGTTTAAGACGATTTGCAAGGATTTTAGTAATAATTTTATAAATAGTGTTGCAAAGGCCAATAGGTCTAAAAATTTTAATATTGTTTGCATTTGGTACTTTGGGGATCAGACAAAGGTAAGTTTTATTAATATCCTTTGGAATTTCTTGTTTTCTAAAAATATCATGACAAAGATTTGTAACAGAATTCCCTATGATGTTCCAGTATTTTTGATAAAAAAAAGGGTGGAGTCCATCTGGACACGGGGCTATGAAAGGTTTGAACGAGAATATGGCATTCTTGATTTCACTATCTAGAAGTGGGTTGTCTAGTGGACCAAGTTCTATTGTGGGATGATTAGAAACATTTATCCCTATATTCTTCCAGTGTGTGCATGAATGGGAAGTGGTAAAGATATTACTGAAGTAGTTTAAAACATGAGACATGATCAATTTATGGTCATTAATCCAATTTCCAGCCTCATCCTTAAAGTAATTAATTTTGTTTTTTCTCCTTTTGTTAGTGGCAGATATATGGAAGAATTTCGTATTAGCATCTCCTTCGTTTAGCCACATTATTCTAGACCTCAATGTCCAATAGTCTTCTTCAATCTTAAGAATGTCATTATAGTTTTTCTTAAGGGTACATTCTAGGGTTTGTAGAAAAGTGCTATGGGTATAGTTCTTAGAGTTTTGTATACCCTGAAGTCTTGCTATTAATTTTCTTTTTTTCCCATTATGTCTCCAAATGTCTTAACTTTCCAATGTTTAATACTATCTATAGAAGATTTACTTGCACAAAAATAGTCAGTACCAAGCCAATTTTGTTTAACCGAATTTTTGAAATCCGGGTGTCTACACCAATAAGTCTCTAAACAAAAAGGCTGGATATGTCCTTGTCTATTTCTAGGAATTATTTCTACTAAATTAGGATTATGGCCATAGTGGGTTTTAGGCAAATGAATTATTCGAGTAGTTAGGAAATAGTTTACACCATTTTTCATTACCTAGGGCTTTGTCCAATCTTTCCATTATTAGACCTTTGTTTTTATTCCTATGATTTGACCAAGTGTATTTGCACCCTTTGTAGCCCAAATCCATTAGGTTAAATTTAGACATCTTTGATAAGAGAAAGTCTGCCCTATTGTTGTTAATAGGTCTCCCCTCAAATTTTTCACTTGAACCTATTATATCATTAAAGTCACCTCCTATCATCCAAGGGCCTTTGTAGTTATTGGAAATGTTTTCTAGGTTATCCCACATAATATTTCTATATTGATAATTAGTGCTAGCATAAACGGAAGAAAATAACCAAGTTTTACGTATAGGAAGTACCTCAATTGTAGCATGTATCTCCTGGTTTCTACGAGTGAAGTTATGGACAGTGACCACCTCATGATTCCGCATAACAACCATAACACCTGACTGACCTTCCACTGGAACTTCTATTAGTTCAGAAAAACCAAAGACCTCAAGCATATGTTCATGGTTTACCATCCTAGTTTCTAGCAAGGTATCCATGCAGGGCCTATGTGTATCAATCATCTCCCTAAGATTCCTTCTGAAATTGTCATTGTTTCCCCCTCGAACATTCCAAATGATAAAATTAGTTGGACGATTCATTGGTTGATTTAGATTTACATTCACTGCCTCCCCATTCTCCCTCACCCCTCTCGGAAAGACAGGGTTCCTTCGTAGAGATGTCACAAGCATCATAGCTCTGTTGCCTACAGTTGGATCGTTTGGCGGCCTCATATCCATTGAGTACTTGTAAAGTGCTAGGGGACAGTTGAGCACGTGCCTCTTCTCCTGCATCTCCCCAAAGAGAAACACCTTTACCCCGTCTAGATTTGAGAATTCTAGGACTTGCTCTAAGGATAGGTCGAGGGGTTCTTCTGCCTCTTCCTCTATTGCTGCTTCTTCCAGGCCTTGTTCTTGCATTGCTTGGGGGAAAGGTGGTGGTGCATGAGAGTTTACTTGGTTGATTGGTTGTTCCTGTGGCTGTGGATGATTTCCCAAGGCATGAAGATGGGATTCAAATGAGTTAGCATCTCTGATGGGAAGAAGGGAACGTCTGGGAGGGTATTATGTGGTTGTATTAGATTGAAATGAGGTGGCATGTTCCACTGGTGTATCATTGCATGAACTAGATTTGGGTTCAATTATGGTACTAGAGGGTGAAGGATGTTGTTGAGCCAAATTTGGTTCAAGTAGTTGCTCATTGCAAGACCCATCCCCTACGTTATTAGTTGTGCTAGGTATTGAGTGTTGTGAAGGATTACTATTGCCTCCTGGCCATTGACTTGGATGCTGAATGAGACTGCATCCCATTAGCCTCATTTTCATCCAAGAATGTGGTTGGTAGTCTTGTGCTTGAGGGGGCTGGACATAGATTACTTGAGGATTTGCTGGTTGTGGTGGGGATTGGGGTAGGTTTTCCATCATTTGGTTTCTGTGCTGCCTTAGAATTTGATTAGTCTATGTCTCCTACTCATAGAAGATGAGATTCTTGGCATTTTGAGTAGATTGTTTAGTATTTAATGGGTTAAAAACAGGCATGGGATTTGGGTTATCAATAGAGGGGATGGGATTGATTGTAGAGATAATGATTGGAGGATCTTCTTGCATGGCCTCTGAATGGTCATCTTCTAGATTTATAGAGTGATTTTGAAAGGATTTGGTATCCTTTCCGTGTTCATTGGAAAGGGCCATTTGTTTATCTTTTGGTTCTTTTATCGCCATGTGGACATCATGCTTTGGGAATAGATACTCTCAAATTTTTGGGAAAGATTGTTACTTGTACAATCAGTAATAGGAGGATTAGTAGTAGGTTGATTTGTTAGTTTATTGGTTTGACGTGTAGAGTTAGTACTCATATTAGGGTTAATGATATAGTCGTTTATATCTAATAGCATGTCATGTTTTTCATTACTAGTAGAAGTAGGCACATATGAGTCTGTTAACGTCATGTCACTCTCCGATGACTCTAAATGTCTAATTGCATGGGAGGTTTTAGGAGGATTTTTATTATTATTTTTTTAATTTTGTCCAAAACCATGTGCTCTTCATCTAAAATAGTGAAGTGGTTTTGGACTAGAAGAGTGGTATTGTCCACACTCCTTTTGGTCATAATTTTGTTAGTAGATTGTTTTGATTTGTATTGTAAAACTTGAGTGTCGATGTATTTACCTGTGTTTGCATTGAATAAGTTTACTGAGATACCTGGGCCTTGAAGCTTTTCCCTTGGAATGCTTCTAGTTGCATGGGAGGTTTTAGGAGGATTTTTATTATCATTTTTTTAATTTTGTCCAAAACCATGTGCTCTTCATCTAAAACAGTAAAGTGGTTTTGGACTGGAAGAGTGGTATTGTCCACACTCCTCTTGGAGGTAATTTTGTTAGTAGATTCTTTTGATTTGTATTGTAAAACTTGAGTGTCGATGTACTTACCTGTATTTGCATTGAATAAGTTTACTGAGATACCTGGGCCTTGAAGCTTTTCCCTTGAATGGAGTTGTTTGATTGATTGTTCTTTGCATTCTGTCTCTTACCTTTGTTGAAGGTCACAGTTTTCCATTCACCTTCTTGGTTCTCTTCGATTGACCTTGGTTTAGCATTATCTGGGCAGGGGTTTGGTTTTGTAATTTGTTGGACATATTTGCATATCGGAGAGGTGTGCCCCAATCTTCCACACTTCATACATAGTAGATTTTCCCCTTCATAGTGAATATATTGCTTGTGTGTACCGGTATAGATGAAAGGTTGCACCGGAAAATCCAAAAGGTATTTCCACACAGAGCCTTGCGTAGCAACCCCTCATTGTTGTTGATGTACTGTCACGACCCTAAACCCAACCCGGTCGTGATGGCGCCTCTCGTGAAGACAAGGCCAGCCGACACACTTCCAATACACCTTAAGCAATTAAAATAATAACTACTATGTCTTTAATCAGAAATAAAATCCCAAAATAACAGCATAAGTTGCGGAATTAAAAACCAACACAGCCCGACATCGGGGTGTCACCAGTCATGAGCATCTAAATAATACTACAAGTCTGAAAGTCTACTCCACTACTACATAACTAAAACAGAAGGAAATAAGATAGAGGGAGAATGCACTGGGCTGCGAATCACCGAGCAACTACCTAGTGAATCTCCGGAAGTCTGCTGGACAGTTCTCAACCCTCGCTAGCAGGACCTATAGCGCCCGAATCTGCACACAGGGGTGCAGGGAGTAAAGTGAGTACTCCAACTCAGTGAGTAATAACAATAAATGAAGACTGAGCGATATAAAATCACGTTAAACAAAACATTAAGCTATAAGAGGCAGAACAAAATCAGTAAACATAATTAAACAGTGAAATCTCATAAAACACCTTTTATGCAGTCCAGCAATATATAGGAAAAACAACTAGAAATGTTAAACACATAAGAACTGCCCCTCGGGCAAAGTAACAACAGAATCGGCCCCTCGGGCAATATCACAGAACAATACCAGTCCCTCGGGCTATATCTCATATCACAATGGGTACCCGCACTCAGTGGGGGTGTACAGACTCCGGGAGGGGCCCCTTACGGCCCAAGCCAATATCAAGCCATCTCGTGGCATCATAAACATGCTCTCGGCCTCATATCAATCCCAAGCCACCTCGTGGCATACAATCTCAGGCCCTCGGCCTCTATATCATAATCAGTATATCACTGCTGCGGTGTGTAGCCCGACCCAAAAGTATCCTCACAACACAGCCCCTCGGCCTTGCTCAGTCAGAATCACATAAGCCCCTTGGGCAACAGTAAAACATGAAGCTCAGCTCAAAATATCTTTAAAATATCATTTAATGTGTTTAAAACAGAATAACATGGCTGAGTTTTGAAAACACTAAAATATAGCATGACTGAGTGTAAGTATGAAATCAAACAGTGAGGAAAATATCATGTAAATATCCCCTAAGGGTTCAAACAGTTGGCATGAAGCCCAGAATATAATAACATCAAACAATTAACTGTCAAATATGCAGTAAAATAGTCATTCGGGATGGACTAAGTCATAATCCCCAACGGTGCACGACCCCACGCTCGTCATCTAGCGTATGCATCACCTCAACATAGCCGAGCGCTGTGTAATCCGGGGTTTCATACCCTCAGGACAGCATTTAAAATCATTACTCACCTCAATCCGGCCCGAAGTTTAGCTCGCAATGCCTTTGCCCTTCGAATTGATCTCCAGATGCTCCGAATCTACCAAAATCAGAACATAACCATTAATTTATGCTAAAGGGATGAAGCCCACTCGAAAATAACCGAAAAATATCACAATTCCTGAAATTACCAAAACCCGACCCCCGGGCCCACATCTTAGAATTCTATAAAATTCACGTCATTAGATTCCTTATCTCCCCACAAGTTCATGCATATAAAAAGTTCCAAAATCCGACCAAAAATGGTCTTCCAAATCCTCAGTCAACGGCCTAGGTTCTAAGCCCTAGTTTCTCAAATTTTACCTTTATTTACAGCTCTAATCCAAGCATTTATACCATATAATCGAGTTTTTAAGTCCAAAATTCTTACCTCAATGAGTTCTCCTTGAATTCTCTCTTCAAAATTGCCCAAAGCTCTCAAATTTGTGTTAAGCAGTGAAGAAACCCTCTGAAAATCGTGAAGGAAATAACTTATATGTTCTGTCCAGACATTTCCGCATCTGTGGTCATTCCACCGCATCTGCGGTCTTGACCACCGCATCTCCGGTCCTCACTTAAGTCCGCTTCTCCGCATCTGCGATGACCCATCCGCATCTGCGCCATCGCAGGTGCGGTCAAATTTCCGCTTCTTCGATCCCAGCCAAGCGCACCTCTGGCCGCTTCTGCGGCCCATCTTTCGCATATGCGGTGCAGCACCTGCGGTCCCCAATCTGCAGGTGCGGATATACCAGAAGCAGCAAAAATCTGCAGCTTCAATCAAACTTCCAACTCTCCGCCAATCATCCGAAATCACCCCGAGGCCCACGAGACCTCAACCAAAAACACAAACACATCCCGTAACCTTATTCAAACTTGTACCAACCTTCAAAACACCTCAAACAACATCAAGACCACCAAAACGCATCGAATTCAAGCCTAAGGTTCTAAAATCTTCTGCATTCCGCTTTTGATCAAAAAGTATACCAACCCTCATCCGAATGACCTGATATTTTGTACACGTCCCAAACGACATAACTGAGCTACTGCAACTTCCGGAATTCCATTCCGACCCCTATATCAAAATCTCACCTATCAACCGGAAAACGCCAAAAACTCAATTTCGCCAATTCAAGCCTAATTCTACTTTGGACCTCCAAAACACATTTCGATCACGCTCCTAAGTCCCAAATCATCTCCCGAAGCTATCCAAAACATCGAAACTCACATCCGAGCCCTCTAACACATAAGTCAATATCTGGTTGACTTTTCCAACTTAAGCTTTCTTAAAAGAGACTAAGTGTCTCAAACCTTCTCAAAACCTTTCCGAACCCAATCCAACCAACCCGATCACCTATAGAACCGACAAACAAAGCAAATAGAACAGAAATGGGAAAAATGGAGCGGTAACTCATGGGGCGACCGGCCGGGTCGTCACATGTTCAAACATCAATTTTCAGTAATCGACTAATGGAGTTGCCAACTTTTTCTAAGATTTTTCCATCGTAAAACTCCGTAGGTAATTTGTTACACCCCACATTTTCGTACGTGAAAGTATGCCATAAGTAAATTAATGGAAGTTCGGGAATGAGATTATTTTGATATTATAAATATTATGCTATTTCAAACAAGTGATGAGTAAATTCGTGAAGGTAAGATGGGAAGCAAGTCAAAGAAAATAAATTTTCGTCCAAGTTTGAATTGTCGGAATAAAATATGGCCCGAGCAAAAATACTCGGTATTTATGGACTGTGCTATACAAGGTACCACATGACCATGATAGTAAGGTGTATAAGGTATGTTAAAAGTAAGTAGTATTTTAAGTAAGTGGAGATAATTCTTAATTATGTAGTTAATTGGTTAGTTATTGGGTAATGGAACATTACCTAGTTAATTAATAATTGTGGTTGATTAATTAAAGTATTTGGATAAGAACTTAATCAACCAACGTGGCAGCAATGCCTTGAAGAAATGGTGACTATTTGGTCGGGAAAGTTAGGTGGCAAGGTAGGACAATTTTGGATTAATTAAACCCCAAAAGTGGGGCCCACCTAAAAAAATTTAAATATAACCTTCCTAGTTCAAGAATCATTTCCTTAATCTCTTAAAAGACATTCTGCAAAGAATATAACAATGGAATTGAAACGTCTTCAACATCAACAATTCAACAATTTGAAGGAAACGTCTTCAACAATGGATTAAGCATCTTCAACATCTTCAACAATTCATGAAGATAAGAATGAAAACATTACTGTTCCAACAAGGAATTCAAGCAAAGTTATACGACATAATAGTAAGGGGATTTGCAATTTTAAGGGAGCCCGGTATAATCTTTCTCAAGAATATCATACGAATTATTTTCCTACAATGGTCCGCCGTTACGTGTTGTCGCAATTGACGTGTGTTAGGGGGTTGTCAGGAGAATCGACTCAGGTATGTAAGGCTATCCCTTCTTTCTTTTGGCATGATCTATACGACACAAGCGAAACGAGCAAATGCACAACTTCCATAAATTACTCTATTTGTAGAAATGCTAGAGATGCATATATTCTTATGCTCCCATGTGTCATATTATTTTATCATCTGTTCATGGGTCTCAAAAATACGTAAGTTGGTAAAGTTTATTTCATGATATTAATCAGAGGCATAATGGTCTTATGACGTACCGAGAGATTTTATTAACGTATTTCATATGCATTTCATGCATTTATACATGCACATTGACCCATGACCAGAAGTCATTATATACGCGTATATATATGTATATATATATGTATATGTGATATGAGAAAGGTTATGGCGTTATACACGCACCACCACCTGATCAGCTGGTATACGTTGATGATTTTGCTCATAGTGGCCAAGATGATATGATGGGATGTCCTCAGAGGCCTGATGATGTTATGAAACACGTACCTATGCACAACATGACATTCCTATGTATATACATGACACTATGTTTATTTCACGATTTACAGAGTTATCCAGACTTACAGGTTGAGTCATTTACTCTATATTTCTTCTATGTCTGTTATGTACTTATTTATGTGCCTTACATACTTGGTACATTGTTCGTACTGACGTCCCTTTTTCCTGGGGACGCTGCGTTTCATACCTGCAGGTCCCGATAGACAAGTCGAGAGCCCTCAAGGTAGGCTATCAGCTCAGCGGAAGACGTTGGTGCGCTCCACTTGCTTCTGAATTGCTTGTTTAGTTAGTATGATTTAGATGTGTATTGTTTGGTATGTCGGGAATCTGTCCTGAACTTTATGAAAATTATGTATTCTTAGAGGCTTGTAGACAGATGTCATGCACGTAAAAGATTGTATGGCCTTGTCGGCCTATGTTCAGTTTACGGGTGGTTATTTTGGTCTTATAGGCCCGTATATCTAATGTATACTTTGGTATCACATGTTGTATTCTACTTATCTCATGGAAGCCTTCCGGCTTGGTTATCTATGATAGTATGACATGAAAAGATACATTATGTTGCTACTCGGTTGAGTAAGGTACCGGGTGCCCGTCGCGGCCCATCGGTTTGGGTCGTGACAAAAGTGGTATCAGAGCAGTCCTGTCATAGGGAGTATACAAGCCGAGTCTAGCAGAGTCTTGTTTATGTGTGTGTCGTGCACCACACTTATAAGCAGGAGGCTACAGGGCATTTAGGATTGTCACTCTTTCTTCTTACTCTAGATAGTGTGGTAAAGCTCAGTTGTAGGATCTCACTTTCCTAAACTCTATCTTATTAATAATACGACATGCCTACACCCAGAAAGACGGTTGGTAAGAGATATGGCTATGGGAGTGTTGAGTCAGAGGAACTCAACTTTTTATCATGCTTATGATAAGTAAATGTAAGGTCTTCAGTAGATCATGTGCGTACTAAGACGTGTAAGCCTGTTGATAAGGAACCTTGAGGCAAGAATACCTATCTACCTTTATGGTGAAAGATAATGAGAGATTCAAAAGATAAATACAAGTTTCAACAAGCAGAAGAAGCAAGATGAAGAAGGATACGAGGCGCACAGTTAATGAAGTTTAACAGTATTTACAATTCAGGAAAAGGAATATAAGCTTTTTGAGTTACATTCAAAAGTAACAGAGGTATGTACAATTGGCTACATCGATCTTAGTTATGCCCAATGGGAGCTAACAGATATGGTTCAAGAGAAGGACGGGATATCAGGATCCGACTGGGGTTAGTGACCCAAAATAGTGGATGAATAGTTTGCGTTAGTTGACCTTTCTGAAGGATATTACAAATGTGCTAATAGATCTCCTTGTGAGACACCCAGATGGTGCACTCTAAAATAATACAGCTAGATATGAGTACTACAAATATCGGCATTGGAAGCCTGAAAGGGATAAATATTATCTTAGTATGGCTCCCATCCCTAGTAGAGAGAGAATGTTAGGCAACTCAAAGAGCTAATGGATGGAGCAAGGGGAGCTAAGAGCAAAAGAATATCCTGTTTGAGTTTTCAAAATAAAGTGATAGACATAAATGTTAGCGGGAAATAAAAAGAGAATTAATGAAACATTATGAGTAAGATGTGATACCTGGATGACAACGGTAGAAAAAAAATGAAATGACAGTATTACATAGTCTATAGTCAAGGGAAGGAAAAGATGAGAGGTGCCAGGCCTGGAGACAACAAAAGAGTATAGGCCATAAAGTTGTATCCTCATTTCGAGAAATAAGTTCGTGACTCCAACGCGACTACCAGAAAGAAAAGTTAGACTCCAGAGTACTAGAAATCAGTATGGGCTGGTGAACAAGATAAGCTAAACATGAATTAGGGACTGGGGGAGTTGATAATTGTCAACATCATGAGAGTTTCAGATTGCGTTCTGGCAATATTAGAATGGACCACAGAAGAAAATTCATGAGAAATTCAGAGAATGGTTATTCAGGAAGACGCTTCCTTAAAGCAAGCAATGTGAGCAAAGTTAAGCTAAAGGGACTGTACGTGTCAGTTACACTAAGTATCACCCTCGCAAGTAAGGAAATTTGTTATCCTTGGTACAAAAGGATTACTACAGGGCGATTAAAGGTCATCGACGATGTGAAAGGATGCCAAAGATGAAAAGGTAAAACATCTATAGGTAGATCGTCAGAACTCCAACTCTTAGTACTCCTTTAAAGGTGGGAATATGAAGTGATGTGGCATTAAGTCAGAGTTAAGCAGTTCTAGTAATTATGGAATGGTAAAAGAAGAATGCGATAAAAATGAGAAAGGGATGAGATTGCAGTTATTCAAATCCTACAGATATGCTACGATTCCTGAACATTATGCAAACACGATGTCAGGGAAAGGAAGTAATGGTTCCTGCCCGGAATGTTTTTGATAAACAAGGAGCTAGTGCGAGAAGTAAGTTAAGACAAAAGGAGTAACCCAAGAAAGATTACGTGAAATATTAATATGAGAATGGTCCAACGAGTAATTAGCAGTTGATTCAGGAAGAGACTAGTTATGCTAGACAGGTGGTTACCGACGAATCAGGAGACCGTGCAAGATAAACATAGTAAAACCCAATATAGTGAATTCAGCCTCGCAGTATTATCATTATCATACTTGAGATATATTCAGATAGGAGTCGGGGTAGTTAAAGGTACCGTATGAATGTTACGGGAATAAAAGAGATTGCCACTGGAAAGACAATCAAAATATCAGCTCAGAAGCAACCCTACAAGTACAAAGGCGTGGTGGTAAGTAACTACAGACAATTATAGGCGAGGAAGGACAGCAAAAATTCTGTCGAGTATACGTATAATAAGCTCACTGCCTTGCAAGAATCAGAGGGTCCTCCCTAAGTACTACAATGAAAAACTGGCTGAGGAAGTAAGGAAGGAAGCTTTAACCTAAGCTGGGTGACCTAAGGAGGAAATGGTCTTATAACAACAGTCTCACAACAACATTGTATGCACTCCATAAGAAAATGGCACCTACCGTGGCTGATGAACGGGAAGTAAAATCAAAAGTGATATTCAAGATCATATGAGTTGTATGTAATTCCAATATGCATGGGCACCAAGATAAGCTAAGTATGCACGCAAAAAGGGGGTAGAAAGACCAAGAAAAGCAATTGCTTACGTTTGAAGAAAGCCGAGATGGAACAAAAAGAATTGTTCGATTCATGATCCAGAGTTACAAACATTATGAACGCACTTAAGAGTTTGGAGTTTTATACATAAAGCATATACAGCCGGAGAAGATTCTGGTATAAGTTAAAAGAAAGAATTGAGCCCAGGTCATAGACGAAGGATTCAATTATTAAAGGATTGTATCATGGATATTCCGCAGCGTCTATAAAAAGGCTAAACGTAATAACTAATACCATGAACCGCAGATTGGGAGGTAGCTTAAGCCTACATAAAGGCTGATCAGAAGAAGGAGGAAACTAAAGAGTTACATCAACGAAGTAAATCAGGAATCTAATTATTGGATCCAGAAAATTATGGAAATCATGATCGAGAACATTACAGGATCACTCTTAATATCAGAGGTGCCAAAGGGATATTACAACAACTATATTCTATAACGGCCATCGGTTTGGGTCGTGACAAAAGAGGTATGGGATTTAGTATCCAGGAATGATAGCAGCGTCGTCAGTGGCATATCTCGAGGAGGTTAATTAGGACAGTAAAGAAAAGTTAGAGGCGATGTGATGTCTCGCTTGATGTTCTAGAATGACATATAAATAGATGTGGGTAGGTCGCAACATAAGTATGGAAAAGCGACAAAGTTTTAGGAAGGTAGGAGTAAGGATACAAAAAGGCAAGTGAGAAGGTGAAGAAAGCAAATAAGTTCTCGGGATTAAGCCCGTGAAAACAAGGGAGCTGATGATTTCTCGAAGTTGTAGAAAGCTCAGTATAGCCTGAATTAACTTAAAAGAGTCACTCATCATAAGTAGCATTTAAAAGAGATGGAATGCTACCCTGATAGTACAATAAGGGTGTAATTGTGGTAGTTAAAGGATGACGTTTGGGCCTTCGATTGAGTAATGATTTGAAAAGAAAAAAAAAAGGAAAACAAGGGATTCATGAATTGTACGGAATTAAATACTCACGTAAGGTAAATCATATTGGGGTGCTATGAAACACGGTTATGGAAGCATGGTATCGCCCTCGAATGGATTAGTCTAGTCATTTCAGATGTTCCCCGATGAGACGTCAGCCCTAGTGATTACGTAAGAAGTTTCAAGTTACCAATGGTAGATTGTAGATCAATATTGAAGTGAATCAACTGTTGATACCCAATTTTTCCCTATATATTTTAAATACGCATAAATACCTTCAAAATAGCATATATATGCATATATAAGCATGCACAAGGTTTTATAATTTTTCCCATTATTTTAAGGATTTAAATTGATTTATTGTCTCCCCTTTTATTCATAAAATCCCAATAATTATTTCCCAAATTATTGTTATGATGATTTATTCATTTAATTTCTATACTTATACCAAAATGTAATTAATATAATTTTTATGCATTTTTGTAATTACATTTAGTATTTTTCAAGCTAAATTGCATATAATTGCAATGTTAGCCCATTTTAATGTATAATTATATTTTATACGTGTAAAATTGGCCCCTATATTTTTAAAATGATAATTATATATTTTAAATCATTTTAGTATGGAAAAAATTATTTTCAGAAACTATTTTATTATTTATTAAAATTAAAATAGGGAAAATTGGCTATTTAAATCATAGCCAGATTTGGCTTTCAATTTTAGCCTAATTGAACCCAATCCCAGCCCAATCTCCTGTTAAATAACCCGACCAGGCCCCAAACACTTCCTACCCGACCCAAAACCCATCAGATCGTGGCCGTTGATCTAAAAGATCAACGGCCCTCATTTATTCTTTTCTTTTTAATTCATACAACCCCCCCCCCCCCCCAACCCTAAATCATTTCCAAACCCCCGTCGCCTTTGAATTCTCTGGTCTTCTCTCTTCTCTCAACCTAACCCTAGCCTTCTTCAACCACCGCCTCCCTCTCCGGTCATCTCCGGAGACCCCCTTTCAACCCCAAGCCTCCAATGGTTTCCCCCTCTCCTTGCTCATCATCTCTGAGGCCTTCAAGGGCCCTGGGCCATGCCGACTTATGTGTTGGGTTGCTGTTTTGGTTGTTCATGGCTTCTCCGGTGTGATTTTGCGCAATATCACACCATATCTGTTACGATCTTTGAAGTTTATAGCAGGTTCTTGCGTTTCTATCTTTGTTTCCTTTGAAACCCTAACTTTTGTTTGAATCTCTTAGATCTGTGCTATTTTTAACGATTCAAGTCTGTTTCTTTCTATGTTCTACACTGTTCTCAGACCTCTCTTTAAAAATCTTCAACTTTAAGCCCTTTTTTACTTTCTTTAAAGTTAGGGTTTCTCGGAGTTTCTTCTACACTTGTTTAAACTGATTTTTCTTTATGATTAACCTCTTTCCTTGCTTATCTCGACTGATTCTATGTTCTTACCGCTCTTTAACTCGCCTATGTTAAAAAGCCCTAATTTTTAGGATCTCCTTTGTCTTGGTTCCTGTGTGTTAGTCTGACTACTTGATTCTTGTTAAGCTTCTGTGGTTACCATGCTTCGAATTTGTTTTACTGAGTCCTTAGCCTACTTATATAATTTCTGTGTGATTGTGTTCATCTTGTTTGTTCATCTCTTGCCCCTTTCTGTCGATATTGCTGACCTTGCCTGTTTGCTACGTCTGTTTGATCTTCTCTATTTATATGTTGAAGTATAGAATCATGACTCCTTATTGATTGATTCTGATTTCCTTAACTGATGGTTTGATTGAAAGATTTTCTTTTAAAACCCCTAAGTTCTACCTCGTCTGTTTAAATTGACTAATTTCATTACCTTATTTGTTGTAGTACTTTATTCTAACTAAATCATTCCCTTAATTGAAGTTTTCTGAATTTAGTCCTAATTGACTACCCTATGCTTACCGAACTTTGATTCTTTCCTTATTAGTCACATACTAATTTTTTTCTTGCCTTATATGCTACTGGTTCTTACCGTTTGAATTAGTTCCCTTAATTAAGGGAGTACTTGCCTTGATTTTCTGTTGATTGACTCTGAGTTCCTCAATTATTATGCTACTATGATTTTTACCTTATTTACTATCTGTTTTCAAACTATAAATACTCTAGTCTTTCATTAGTACAGGCACGAACACTTGGGTTCAAAGACTATCTCTCATACATTAAAAATCTCTGCTCTCTCTCTTGTGCTATCTGCTATTGTTAGTCGGCTGCAAGACAAGACTAACCATTTGTGCTCTTTTGTTCTTTTCATTCTGCTTACTCTCCTCTTCACTGGTATGTCCTAGTTTCAATTCAAAGTTCCAACAACAACATGATTCTCTTATTGTTTTAGTTCTTCTTATTTTTGGTTTGTTTCTATTTGTGGTTCTGTTGTGAAATTTGTAGTTGAGAACACATTACTAGCATGTTATTATGTCTTCCCCTTCCTTTAGATTAGTATATTCCCTTTATGTCTGTTTCTGAGCATGTCTTACCAATTGTCGCTCACTTGGTAAAGTGAGAGAGAGGACGGCTCGGGATCTGGACCAAGTGAGGTGCATTAAGGATGATGACGGCAAAGTTTTGATGGGCGATGACCAGATTAAGAGGAGATGGCAAACTTACTTTCATAAACTTCTAAATGAAGAAGGGGATCAGGATATTGTACTAGGTGAATTGAGGAATGCCGACAGCCCCCATGAATTAAGCTATTGTAGGGACATTGAGGTTGATGAGGTCTTGGAGGCAATGCGTAAGATGAGGAGGGGAAGAGCTACTGGACCAGACGAAATTTCGGTCGAACTTTGGAGGTGTATGGGTAAAGCAGGCTTGGGACGGCTGACTGGGTTGTTTAATGTTATATTCAAGACTAATAGGATGCCTGAAGAGTGGAGGTGGAGTACAATGGTTCCGTTGTATAAGAACAAAGGCGATATCCAGAATTGTAACAACTATAGGGGTATCAAATTACTGAGTCATAGCATGAAAGTCTGGGAGAGAGTGGTAGAAATGAGAGTGCGAAGGACGGTGTCTATTTCAGATAACCAGTTCGGGTTCATGCCGGGCCGATCTACCACGGAAGCTATCCACCTTATTAGGAGGGTGGTGGAACAATACAGGGATAAGAAGAAGGATCTCCACATGGTGTTTATCGATTTAGAGAAAGCGTATGATAGGGTTCCTAGGGAGGTCTTATGGAGCTGTTTAGAGGTTAAAAGTGTCCCGGTTGCCTACATTAGGGTGATTAAAGATATGTATGATGGAGCTAAGACTCGGGTTAGGACAGTAGGAGGCGACTCCGAGCATTATTGTTACGGGGTTGCACCAAGGGTCTGCGTTCAGCCCTTTCCTATTTGCCTTGGTGATGGATGCCATAACGCACCATATTCAAGGGGAGGTGCCATGGTGCATGCTATTTGCTGATGACATAGTCCTAATCGACGAGACACGACGCGGCGTCAACGAGAGGCTAGAGGTTTGGAGACATGCCCTTGAGTCTAAAGGTTTCAGGTTGAGCAGGACGAAGACAGAATACCTCGAGTGCAAATTTGGGGCCGAGCCGACGGAAGCTGGAGTGGAAGTGAGGCTTGACTCTCAAGTCATCCCTAAGAGGGGTAGTTTCAAGTACCTTGGGTCAGTTATTCAGGGGATCAGGGAGATCGACGAGGATGTCACACACCGTATAGGGGTGGGGTGGATGAAGTGGAGGTTAGCGACGGGAGTCTTGTATGACAAGAAAGTGCCACCGTTACTAAAAGGTAAGTTTTATAGAGCAGCGGTTAGGCCTGCTTTGTTGTATGGGACCGAGTGTTGGCCGGTTAAGAACTCACACTCTAGAAGATGAAAGTAGCAGAGATGAGGATGTTGAGGTGGATGTGCGGGCATACAAGAATGGATAAAATTAGGAATGAAGATATTCGAGAGAAGGTGGGCGTGGCCCCCATAGAGGACAAGATGCGAGAAGCAAGACTCAGATGGTTCGGGTACATTCAGAGGAGGAGCACTGATGCACCAGCAAGGAGGTGTGAGCTACTGGCTGTGGTGGGCACGAGGAGAGGAAGAGGGAGACCTAAGAAGTATTGGGGAGAGATGATCAGACAGGACATGGCACGACTTAGGAATACTGAGGACATGGCCCTTGACAGGGAATTGTGGAGGTCGAGCATTAAGGTTGTAGGTTAGGGGGAAGTTGTGAATATTTCTATATTTCTACAGCGCGCTAGAGTGAGACTAGCCAGTTAGGAGTTAGTCTTAGGATGCTACTGATTAGCTACTAATGCAGGGCTTTATCTGTTGGATATTTGTATACCTTCCATCTTTTTCGTATTTCCTATATTGTTATACTGCTGTTATTTTGTGTTATTTTATGGTATGTATATTATGTTATTTTATTATGACTCTATTGATAGTACTAATATATCGTCTCTTGTTGCTTTCTTGAGCCGAGGGTCTCCTAGAAACAACCTCTCTGCCCCTCGGGGTAGGGGTAAGGTCTGCGTACATATTACCCTCCCCAAACCCCAGTTGTGGGATTATACTGGGATGTTGTTGTTGTTGTTGTTGTTGTATGCTTACCATACTACATCCCATGAATCTCAAATCCCTATCACCCCTCTATGTGGTTGTGTTCCTCATGTCTGGTTTTGTGACTATGCCAGTGTCAGCTGTTTCTGAGCATGTCTAAACCAGTCCTAGACCCTGGCTGGGTTCTGTGTTTGCAGTCAAATGTTCTATGTGTCCCAAACCCCCTTGCCCCTGTGTGTGATTACTGAATTCACTTGGATCTATGAACTAGCCGTGTTTGGATTGTGTTAACTTATTCCAATTTCTCTTTCTCAAACCATCATTGTTGCTTTACTGAATTATTTTCAAAAAAAGGCTTTTGTTAAATACACCTTCTTACCAAGACCTTTTCAACTTGTGTCCACCACTTCTCACTCTACTCTTACTCAATAAGTTATGCCCCCTCTAGTATGTGTACTGCCTTGGGATCCTTTGAGAACCCTCTGAACTCTGGCATACTGAGGCTGGCCTTTCCACACTGCACTTGTTCAATTCTGGGTTGCTAAGTCTAGGTGTAAGCACTGCCCGGGATCCTTGAGATCCTTAGGGAACTTTGATGCACCTAGACTCTGATTTGTCTATGGAACTGAGGCATATGAGACCATTGGAGGCTTTGGGAAACCTGGGCCTAATTGAAGGCTCCCTATAAAATAGCTTCTTGATTTTCTATTTTATTTATGTAATTCATTGGCCTGTAATAATTTGTAAACAGATATTGGGGTATTTAGTAAAAAGGGGTGGGGAGATACATATTTTCTGGGGTAATACGGGTAGAAATCCTGCTCTTAGGACTTTACTTTTTCAAGTCTGTTTGGTTCTAAATAGAAAACATGCTCTTAGGACTTTACTTTTTCAAGTCTGTTTGTTCTAAATAGAAAACATGCTCTTAGGACTTTACTTTTTCAAGTCTGTTTGGTTCTAAATAGAAAACATGCTCTTAGGACTTTACTTTTTCAAGTCTGTTTGTTCTAAATAGAAAACATGCCCTTAGGACTTTACTCTTTGAATTTGATTGCCTTGCCAAATAGTAATCATGCCCATAGGACTTCACCTTTAAGTTTGTTTACTCGTAGTAGAAACCATGTCTATAAGGTTTTACATTCTGTCATGTTTTAGAAACCATGCATATAGGTTCCAAGAAATCATGTCTTAAAATCAGTTTAATAATAGATACCATGCCTATAGGACTTAATCCAGATATAGTTATAATGAGTACTTCTGTATGCTGCCACATTTGCAAATCGATTAAAATCAGTAATACGCCTAGATATCATGCCTATAGGGAGTCCTACTCGCAATTCTGTCTTTTAATCTAATTTAGTCTAATGGGCTCCTTTAATCACGCCTAGTCCATTCCTGAATTGCTCTTATTAAGTATTAAGCAAGTTCTGAAACAAGTTCTTTCAAACTGCCTCATCTCATTAGATATCATGCTTATAAGTATTAAAGGAGCCTATTTCAAAATCTGTTCGTTTATGCATTAATAGATATCAGTATCCTGCGTATAGGCATGCCTCCAGGGCGCTTTCAAAATTGCATTCTCTGAAATTGTCTCTATCGCTTAATGCTTTCTAAGCCTAACAGGCTTTAAAAGGAGTCCTTAGGCAACTACTAGGGTATAAATTCTGAGTCTAAAAAAGAGGTTTGTTTGTTTATGCATATTCACTTAATTATCGTGCTTTAGGACATTTTTTAATAAAAGACCTTAACTCTGCTTGAGTCGTGCTGCTTATATTTTTGTTTGAGGAGGAAACTCTGAGCCTCTTAATTGCTCCCATTATGTGTGGAAGTCCCAAAATGCTTTTGATCGTCGCCTTAGAATTTTTGCCTTTTAAAAACCATAGGGGTATGTCTAGAACCACCTATAGGTAGAGGTCCTAACTCCCTCCAGGACCATTAAGAAGGGACGGGTAGCAGCATGCAATAGGAATCGTTGACCAAACACTCGCTTTGCATGACCAATAAGGGGACGGAAAGGGTAGACATGAACATGATGACCGGTGCGCTAATGCCACGCGTAGCCCCTTTCGAAGGAGTGATTACCGGGCATTGTACTGGTGTGATCCTATAGGCTAACCAACCTAGGACCCCCCCCCCCTCCTCCCAACTACTCCTTACTTCGTAGTCTTACTTTTCTTTTACTTACATACTAACTAGTTTAAACTTTACTTTACTTTAGTTAGTTACTTAACTAACTAGTCCCCGTAAAACCAACTAGTCTCNCACGCGTAGCCCCTTTCGAAGGAGTGATTACCGGGCATTGTACTGGTGTGATCCTATAGGCTAACCAACCTAGGACCCCCCCCCCCCTCTCCCCAAATCCTCTTTACTTGAAGCTTTATTTTCCTTTTATACATACAAACTGTTTAAATTCTTATTTGAGTTATACAATGCCCAACATGCTCTGCTTGCAATTATCTGCTCCAACTATTTATTTTATTTTTGGACTAATTCGTAAGTACAAGTTCGGCCGGGACCTACAGTTGTGGACCAAGAGGGGTGCCTAACACCTTCCCCTCGAGGTTACTTCGAGCCCTTACCTTAATCTCTGGTAATGCAGACCAACCCAAGAGTTAATCGCTCTAGGTGCCCTAACGCACCATAATCCGTTAGGTGGCGACTCTTCAAATACCCAATTCCCAATAGGAAATGAGCCACTACACCCCGTGAATGTCGAAACCCGGACCCCTCCCCGTCAAAAGGGAGGGAAAAAAAGGGGGGCGCGACATCAACATTGGATGGATTAAAGTTACAAAGTATGAAACGAGATTATGCTATCAGTCTTAATGATACGCAACGAAAGTAATCTGGAGTTTGGTAGCATACCTCAGTAACGACAAGTCAAAGTAAAAGTTATGGTATAGTATGACCCACCTAGATGCAGTAAAGTCATACGGATGGATAAACGGATCTGTGAAATAAGGTATAGCAATATTCGTAAGTTCAATAGAGTACCGTAAGAACTTCAGTATATCTATAGATGCCGAGAGGGATATTTTATCAAGTTCTGTATATGTTTGCAAAGGCCTAGAGATTGGCTAGAAGTTGGAGCAAAAAGGAGAAAAGAGTTGCATGGGCGCACGTACAAGGTCAATGTCGTACAGGCTGCATGATAGAAGGTAGCATAGTTACAAGATTGGAAAGATTCCGACCATGAGTCGTGTGAGAAAGAGGCCTAAAGGGGGGAAAGCCTTAGCCTTTGGGATTCATTCACAGAACAGTTGCCTAGATGGCAAGGAAAGTACTAAAGTATTTGCAAGAGCTATGGGCTATGAGAATGATAAATACATCAGTCAACATTCGAGGACGAACGTATCAAAGGGGGGAATGATGTTACACCCCACATATTTTACGTGAAAGTATGCCATAAGTAAATTAATGGAAGTTTGGGAGTGAGATTATTTTAAGATTATAAACATTATGCAATTTCAAACAAGCGATGAGTAAATTCATGAAGTTAAGATGGGAAGCAAGTCAAAGAAGAATTTTCGTCCAAGTTTGAATTGTTGGAATAAAATACGGTTCGAACTAAAATACTCGGTATTTATGGACTAGTGCTATACAAGGTACCACATGACCATGATAGTAAGGTGTATAAGGTATATTAAAAGTAAGTAATATTTTAAGTAAGTGGAAATAATTCTTAATTATGTGGTTAATTGATTAATTATTAAGTAATGAAACATTACCTAGTTAATTAATAATTGTGGTTGATTAATTAAAGTATTTGGATAAGAACTTAATCAACCAATGTGGCAGCAATGCCTTGAAGAAATGGTGACTATTTGGTCTTGAAAGTTATGTGGCAATGTAGGGAAATTTTGGATTAATTAAACACCAAAAGTGGGGCCCACCTAAAAAAATTGAAATAAAACCTTCCTAGTTCAAGAATCATTTCCCTAATCTCTTAAATGGCATTCTGCAAAGAATACAGCAATGAAATGGAAACGTCTTCAACATCAACAATTCAACAATTTGAAGGAAACGTCTTCAACAATGGAAACGTCTTCTTAAGCATCTTCAACATCTTCAAAAATTCATGAAGATAAGAATGAAAACGTTACTGTTCCAACAAGGAATTCAAGCGAAGTTATACGACATATTAGTAAGGGGATTTGCAATTTTAAGGGAGCCCGGTATAATTTTCTCAAAAATATCATACGGATTATTTTTCTACAATGGTCCGCCGTTACGTGATGTCGCAATTAACGTGTGTTAGGGGGTTGTCAGGAGAATCGGCTCAGGTATGTTAAGGCTATCCCTTCTTTCTTTTGGTATGATCTATACGACACAAGCGAAACGAGTAAATGCACAACTTTCATAAATTACTCTATTCGTAGAAATGCTAGAGATGTGTATATTCTTATTCTCCCATGTGTCATATTATTCTATCATCTGTTCACGGGTCTCAAAAATACGTAAGTTGGTAAAGTTTATTTCATGATATTAATCAGAGGCATAATGGTCTTATGACGTACCTAGAGATTTTATTAACGCATTTCATGCATTTATACATGCACATTGACCCATGTTATATACGCGTATATATATGTAATGGGATATGGGAAAGGTTATGGCGTTATATACGCACCACCACCTGATCAGCTGGTATACGTTGATGATTTTGCCCACAGTGGCCAAGATGATATGATGGGATTCCCTCAGAGGCCTAATGATGTTATGAAATATGTACCTATGCACGACATGACATTCATACGTATATGCATGACACTATAATTATTTCACGATTTATAGAGTTATCCGGACTTACAGGTTGAGTAAATGACTCTATATTTCTTCCATGTCTGTTATTCGTACTGACGTCCCTTTTGCCAGGGGACGCTGCGTTTCATGCCCACAGGTCCCGATAGACAGGTCGAGAGCCCTCCAGGTAGGCTATCAGCTCAGCGGAAGATGTTGGTGCGCTCCATTTGCTTCGGAGTTGCTTGTTTGGTTAGTATGATTTAGACATGTATTGTTTGGTCTGGCGGGACTCTGTCCCGACCTTTATGAAAACTATGTATTCTTAGAGGCTTGTAGACAGATATCATGTACGTAAAAAGATTGTATGGCCTTGTCGGCCTATGTTCAGTATACGAGTGGTTATTTTGGTCTTATATGCCCGTATGTCTTATGTATAAGTTGGTATCACATGTTGTATTCTACTTATCTCACGGCAGCGTTCCGGCTCGGTTATCTATGATTGTATGACATGAAAAGATACGTTAATACTCGGTTGAGTAAGGTACCGGGTGCCCGTCGCGGCCCATCGGTTTGCATCGTGACATTATTGTGGCAATCTAATCCATATTGCTGAGGCAGTTAATTTTTCATTTGTAGCCACAAAATTTGGTTTCCATTTGGTCATGATATGTAATGACCGTTTACAAATCATGGACCTTGATGAAGAGCTTTATCCATATTATTTTTTTTGAATTTGATTATAAAGTAATCTTCTCCCAGATTAATTAAGGAGAAAATTTCGTGGGTCTTCAAAGCTCTTTGATTTTCTTTTTTAAGTATTGATGCATCATGCGTTTTCCAAACAGTGTGATAATGATGGAGCATTGCATGATTCATAAGTTCTTTGTTTATCCTCCTCCGTAAGTGTGAGAGTATATTAAATTTACCAGTGCTTGCTTCTCCTTCTTCTGGAAAAGTGTCTGACATCTCCATGATGGATTGATTCACGTTTGGGGCAAAATCCATATGGTCTGAGGATATGAGCATGTCCCTATATGACGCTTTAGCTTCTCCACCATCCTGTCGTGTTGTAGATTGGGAGAGGATATCAGGTGATTTGGGAGTATTGAAGATGAAGATTCATATGGTTGAGGATTCATATTAAGTGAAGATGAAGATTCATAGGATTGAGGGTTCATATTAAGGAGCATTTCTTCTTAACTTTAAGATGCTTAAATCTAAAAAAAGCAAAAATATCAGACAGGAGTAACATTTTAGACGTGCTTCAAGTTATGAAATTCGACTTACATTTTAGGTATTTCTTGCTTCATGACGAAAATTGCTCCAAGAACAATACTAGTATTCATTACCTGCCTGTCATTGCTTGTAGACTAGGCAAGAATAAGAAAAATACATAAAATAGCCACAAGCCCTTTCTCATATATAATAATTGAATTCGTCTTAAAAAGCTAGACACAAAAAGTTACTTAATTAAAGCTCAAGTACATAATCATCATCAGCTGTAGGGATAATCAACCATTCATCTGGAAATTGGTAATTCGGATCATCATTCTTATCTATACAATTAGGAGACTCACTGTTTAATCCATGTTCTAATTGGCCAAAACCTGTCTTTGAATTTTCCATCAAAACATTTTCTTCTAGAGGAAAATATTTTTCTATGACTACTTCACCGTTGCTTGCACTCTTCTTGCAATCCAACGACTTCAGAAATCCTATCCACCATTCAAATTCTGGAACTTCACCGGAAGAAGAAGGCAGCGGCGGAGGTGGCGGCAGCGGCGGCGGCGGCAGTGTAGTAAGTATTGCCGGAGCCGTTGTAGACCATGTTGGTTCAGGAATAGGCATAGACTCCACTATTGAGTAATAGTAATATTGTTGAGAGATTACTGCTTCTAAGATAAAATAGAACAATACAAAGTAAGAAAAAGGCGTGAAAATAATTTTCTTTAGAAAAATAAAATAGCAGAAAGTATAAAAACCAATACTTTGATTTTTATAGGGTAGAAAGAAGGCTATTCAGAACTTTAATTTGTCTAATTTCATAACAACTTTCTTTAGAAAAACAAGAATGATAGAAATAAATTAAAGAGAAAAGACTTCGAATTTATTTAACAAAAAATAGAATAACAAAAAGTAAAAAAATAATAATTTGAATTTATAGGAGAGGAAGTAGGCTATTCAGAATTTTTGTCCAATTTAATGAACACTATTTTCTTAAAAAATAAAAAATAGAATAAAAGAAAGTCACAAAAAAGACGGTATCAATTTATAGTCGAAAGAAGACTCTTCGCTACATTTGTCTAATTTCATGAACATACATGTCATGTTACACTTATTTTTACCTTACGATATTGGGGCAATTTGACTTTACATAAATTACAAACCATCTAACAGTCCAGAGTTAGAAAATTACATTATGCAAAAAAAATTACGTATACTGTAAGTTTAAAAGAAAAATTATACTACCAAATCATTTAAATAATTTAATTTAAAGTTAAACTTCCTTAAAATGCGGGATTTAAAATCTCGAAAATAAAACAAGTTATGTTTTGTCTACTACAAAATATTATCTGCTACAAAAATACCTGATGGTATAAAATTTTTAACCATATATATAAGTTAAACTCGTCTATAAATTCCTCGAGTCTATTTTCAGTGTTGTTACCTCCTTGACCCAATAATGTGTACTTCTTTGGGTTATTAATAGACGGAGTTGGAGATGAAGATGAAGATCGATGAAGTTGTAAAGCATGAACAATTTCTCTTCTAGCTTCAGCCATGTCCATATAAGAGCTAATAATAGGAGCTTTTCTTGGATGATATTTTCTCAACCTTTTTCTTGGTGAGTTGTTTTTCTTTGAATCCATTTGCTTCTTCTTTTTTTGTTTGTTCTTTCTCTGCAAGTCTGTGTTTCTTGGGAAGAGAAGGTAATAATAATAAGCAGATACGAAAGAGGGAGTGAATAATAAATGAAACAGAAGAGGAACAAGTGGCATAGTAAATGAGAAGGAAAAGATGGGTCAGCAGCATGCAGTAACAAATCAGTGTGGACACCTGTTTCCTCGGACACACTGCTGCTTACTTTAAAAAAATTCAATTATAACCGTAATATCCGAGTTACCTTGCGTTCTTCTCGATTGATTTCATGAGATATCCGTTATCTTGGCTTGAACAAATGAGCATAAATCACATGCTTTCTCAGTTTTAATTTAGATGATTTACTTTGACTTAGCACAAAGTTTTAATTTTTTTTTGAAACATGTGATCCTAAAAACTTGTAACGATCCGGCCGGTTATTTTGAGAAATTACGTCCCGTTTGGTGGCATAAGCTCTTGAGCAGCTTCGTATTATGTGTTATGACATGCGTGCATGATCGAATCAAAATTATCAGATGATTCAGAGTCAAATTGAAAGAAGGATTCTAGTTTTGGAAGCTTAAGCAGTAGAGTTGACCGGAATTTGAATTTTGTATAAACGGCTCCGGAATATGTTTGGATGATTTCAAAAGCTTCGTATAGTGACTTTAGACTTAGGCGTACGTCCAGATTTGGATTTGGAGGTCCGTAGGGTAATTTGAAGCATTTCGGCGAAAGTTGGAAAAATTTGAAGTTTGGAAGGTTGAGAGGTTTGACCAAGAGATGACTTTGGTATTATCGGGGTCGGAATGTGATTCCGAGAGTTGGAACAGTTCCGTTATGTTATTTGGGACATGCCTGCACGATTTGGCGTCATTCCGGGTTGATTTGATAGGTTTCGGCGCGAGTTTTAGAAGTTGGAAGATTTGAAAGTTCACAAGTTTGATTCATGGTGCGATTTGTAGTTTCGACGTTGATTGATGTGACTTGAGACCTCGAGCGAGTCCGTGTTAGGTTATGGAACTTGTTGGTATGTTTAGACGGGGTCCCGGGGGCCTCGGGTGTGTTTCGGATGGGCTACGGGCCATTTCCTTCTATTTTTGGACTGCTGTTTTCTGTCATCTGGTTTCCTTCATCGCGTCCGCGTCCGTGTCCTCGCGTTCGCGTAGTGTTATTTTGGAGGATGAAATATTTCCCCTTGGCGTTCGCACTCTTCTTCTCGCGTTTGCGAAGTTCTGCCTTTCCCTTCTTCGCGTTCGCAGCTCCACCTTTGCATTTGCGTAGTGGAAACTAGAAGCTGGGTGTTGGAGACTATTTCCTCTTCGCATTCGCGTCCTTCTTCCCGCGTTCGCGAAGGTATGCAATTCCTTTCTACGCGTTCGCGTACTGCTTTACGCGTTCGCATAGCCCAGTTATTGGGCCATCAAATTTTCCTCTCTGCGTTCGCGAGCGATTTGTCCCGTTCCGAAGCATATCTTGGCAGCCTTCATTTTCCTTCTTCACGAACGTGATCTGTCTTCCGCGTTCGCGATCCTTTAATACCTGGGCAGAATATATAGTACTCTATTTCGAGGGTTAGCCATTTTCACCCTTTTTTTTGAGTTCTAGAGCTCGGTTTTGAGCGATTCTTTGTGGGGTTTTCAAGCAAATCGATTGGGTAAGTGTTCTTCACGTAGAATTTATTTTATCTTTATTTTTATCATTTAATTAGTGTTTTGGATTGAGGAAAAATAAAATTTTGAAGAAAACTTTCAAAATGTAAAATGATGATTTGAAGGACCAAATGGTATTGAAAATTGATAATTTTAGTATTGTTGAACTCGTATCGGAATGGGTGTTCGAATTTTTGTAAAATTTATCGGATTCCGAGGTGTGGGTCCGGGGGTCGACTTTTTGGTTGATTTTTAGTTTTTGATAAAGATTGAGGTTTTATGATCCGGAATAGTTTCTTATGAGTTTTATTTATATTTTGAAGTTATTTTTGATATAATTGAGCCGTTCGGAGGTTATTTCACCGGAGAAGTTTATTTTTAAGTATCGGTCTGTCTTTTTTGAGGTAAGTATCTTGCCTAACTTCGTGTGGGGGAACTACCTCTTAGGATTTGAGTCTTCGATGATAAATGTATGTTGTAAAGTCCGTGTACGCTAGGTGACGAGTACGTGCTCGGGCTTAGTTGTGGAAAGTTGACCTTTTAGGGCACTTAAGTCTTTATGTTCACTTGATATGAAGTTGTTTTTCTATGATTGAGTTCTTATTTACTAGTTATCACCTCTACGTGTTTCTAATTGGAATTAGTTTCTTCATGATCCACTCTTATTGCCTATTTGCCTCCTATGTGACTTAACTGAAGTTGTTGCCTCTTCTATTGCCATGCTATCCCTCCCTAGTCGCTTTTCCTTAATTGAAAGTATAATTATCTCTCCTGTAATTGTTCATTCTTAATTGAGGTTTTTGATTATCTTTACGATATTTACCCTTATTTGAATTGTTGTATCTCTCTCGTAATTGCTCAACCTTAAAAGAACTTTAGATTTCCTATATCTTAGTTGACTTGTCCTTATTTCAAATTATTTGACTCGTGTTATCTCTTTGTTATTGAACTTTACTTTGTGGGATCGTTGTTATATATTATTTCTCCCTTGTTGAGCCATTCTTATTATGACTAGTATTCTCTATTATGATTATTCCTTGTGAACTAGTTCTACCATTTCCTTGTGATCGAAAGCTCATGAATTGATTTAATTGTCGTACTCTTGTGTTATTGTCATTGTGGTTGTGGTACTCAGTATTGTGGTGCACGAGGTTTCTGCCGTGTGGTTTTTATTGTGATGCACGAGGTTTCTTCCGTGCGGTTGGGGTTGTGTTGCACGAGATTTCTGCCGTGCTATTGTTACTGTTGATTATGAACATACGACGTGACAAGGCGGGCTATATCTGTCTGTTTGCGCATGTGGCGGGACAAGGTGGGAATATTATTATGCACGTATGGATGGGCATTTACTTTATTAATGCACACGTGGTGAGACAAGGTGGGCTATGTCAAGAATTGATTCGTGATGACTTGTGATGGTCTGGGGGCATTCCTGGTGCTGATATTGTGTAATGGCGCACTTACCTGTGTGAGTTTTATCTTGTGGAAATTGTGCGAAAATATTTTACGTGCTGTCCATTTTCTCTATACTTGCTAGCTGGCAGGAACAATGTTAGAACACTTGCACAAGCGTACACGTAGTTAATAACTCCTATTGATTAAGAGGATGGATCTTGGTATTGTTGAGTATTGATGCACACCCTTGTTTATTTGCCTTTTATGTGGGAATGACTCTATTGGAACGTGAGTCGTCAGTGTGGTTATACATTTGTAATGAGGGCACAGGATGCCAAGTATTTAGGGTTCCGGGATTGGGACCCGTGAATTATGAATATTCTGAGGTTCGGTACCTCGTGAAGGTTATTGGCTAAAACCTGGTGTGAAAGCGGTCATTTTTGTTGAGTTGCTACTTGCCTTTCCTTTATCTGTGATCACCGGATTTGAACTGTGTTCCGCTTATTCTGCCGTGTCATTAGTTTGGTGTTCCGCTGTTAGTTGTTGCTTTCCTATTCTTACTGAAATTTCCGTATTATTTTGTCATTATACGTAGTCTTTATACAGATATCGTACTCTGCTATTTCTACACTTATACTTGTCCAGGTTATCTAGTCGACTAGGTGTCTTGACTGTCCCTCATTACTACTCCACCGAGGTTAGTCTTGATACTTACTAGGTACCGATGTGGTGTACTCATACTACGCTTCTGCATAATTTTTGTGCAGATCCAGGTATTTTAAAGTCAGTTGATCATTAGCTAGTTCTGCAGATTATTGCCGTGGAGACTCAAGGTAAACCTGCTGCTACATTCGCAGGCTTCGGAGTCACCTTCTAGTCTTGTATTGTACTGTTTATCCTTATTTCAGAATATTTGTATTTAGAGGTTTTCTAGCAAAACCTCTGCAGAGCTTATGACTTGTACTACCGGTTTTGGGATTTGTAAGACTTGTATAGAGATTTCTAATTTGGAATTGTAAATTTTTATCAATTTTGTTATTATTTTTAGAAGTTGTTTGGCTTACCCAACCCCCAAGACTAGGTGCTATCACGACACCCAACGGAGGAAAATTTGAATCGTGGCAAGTTGGTATCAAAGCTCTAGGTTCATAGGTGCTACGAGTTATAAGCGAGTTTAGTAGAGTCTTGCGGATCATTACATAGATGTCCATACTTATCTTTGAGAGGCTACGGAACTATTAGGACAATCTCAATTCTTTCATTCCTATCGTGCGAGCTTATTAATCTCGGAGTTTGAACTTTTATCATTCTACTCTCTCACAAATGGTGAGAATACGAGCTGCAGTTATCGATAACGTCCTCCCAGAGCAGGTATCGTTGGAGGCAGAGGCAGAGGCAGAGGCAGAGGCCGACGAGGAGCATGTGTCGCAGCTAGAGCACCTACCAGAGCAATAGTTGAGGAGCCGCTAGTAGCTCCGGTTGGGGGACAGGTACCGGAGGCACCTGCTGTTACCCCCGGACTTCAGGAGACTTTAGCATAGTTCCTGAGCATGTTTGGTACATTTGCTCAGGTGGGGTTGATTCTGGTTGCACTAGCTACTTCATAGACTGGGGAGGAACTCAGACTCTCGTCGCCCACACTCCAGAGCAACGAGTTCACGTTGGTCAGGTTCCAGGTGTCATGGCAACACAGCCTGTGATTCCAGTTCAGCCCGTGGTTAAGGCAACACCATCTGAGGAAGAGCAACTTAGACTTGCAAGGTTCAAGATATATGACACTCCTACTTTCAGTGGTTTGGCTTCAAAGGGTGCACAGTGCTTTCTACAGGAGTGCCATCGCTTTCTCTGCACTATGGGCATTATGGAGATGAGTGGGGTTGCTTTTACTACGTTCCAGCTCAAGGGAGAGACTTATCAGTGGTGGCGGGCATATGAGTTAGGTAGCCCGGCAGATGCAACTTCACTTTCATAGGTTCAGTTTTCAGAGATGTTCTTGAGACAGTTTGTACCTGAGTCCTTTCGGGATGCATGGCACGCGGAGTTTGAGCAGCTACGCCAGGGCACTATGTCAGTATCAGTATGTCATTAGATTCAGTGATTTAACTAGACATGCGCCTGCTTTGGTCGCTACAATTAGAGAGCGTGTGCGTAGATTCGTTAAGGGGCTCAAGCATGATATTCAGTTCAGCATGGCTTGGGAGTTGGAGTCGGATGTTTCGTTTCATCAGGTGGTAGGGATTGCTCGCCGATTGGAGGGCATGTGGGACCAAGTGTCACGACCCAAACCGAAGGACCACGACGGGCACCCGGTACCTTACTCAATCGAGTACCAACGTAACATATCTTTCTTATCGTACTATCATTGGTAAATGGGCAAAAAGGGCCGCCATTAGATAATCAAAATAAAATATAAGGGAATACTAGACATAGGACGACCCAACATGATATAGAAACTTATACATGTGACATACGGGCCTATAAGGCTGACATGATCATTTGTAAACTTAAAACATAGGGCGACAAGGCCATACAAGTATCTATATACCTGACATCTGTCTACAAGCCTCTAAGAGTACATAAACATCATAAAGGTTGGGACAGGGTCCCGCCATAACAGTCAATTCATGTCCAAATCATACTGATCAAATAGGCAACTCCGGAGCAAGTGAAGTGCACCAACACCTTTTGCTGAGCTAAGCCTACTAGGAGGACTGTCAACCTGTCTTTCAGGACCTGCGGGCATGAAACGCAGCGTCCCTGGAAAAAGGGACGTCAGTAAAAATAATGTACCGAGTATGTAAGGAATGAAAAGTAGTATATAAAAGCATGAAAGAAATATGGAGTAAGTACTCAACCTGTAAGTCTGAGTAGCTCTGTGAATCATAAAACATTTATAATGTCATGCATGTGCATGGAAATGTCATATAATGCATAAGTATATGCGTACATAATATCATCAAGCCTTTGAGGGCATCCCATCATATCATCTCGACCTTTGTGGGCAAAATCATTAACGTATACCAACTGATCAGGTGGTGGTGCGTATATAACGCCATAACCTTTTCCCATACCCCATATACATATATTATACGCGTATATAGCGCCATCTGGTCATGGGTGAATTTAATGTATAAATGAATGCAATTCATAATGAAGTAAGCCAATAAGATCTTTCGAAATGTCATGAGACCCATGAACAGATGATATGATAGTAGGACATATGGGAAATCAAGAACATGGGCAACCCTAGTACTTCTAAGAATAGAATCATTTGTGAAGCTTACGTGCTTACTCGTTTCGTTGTATCATATGGATCATGCCAAAATAAAAGAAGGGATAGTCTTAACATACCTGTATGATATCTTCCTTATTACTCAACCAAGCTCGACACAACGTCTTGCGTCTACAACAAGTGAAATGATATTGCCGTTAACATATAATGTCGTACCATCGTATTTGGCTAGTTGTATGACTTAAGGAAAATCGGGCAGCAAGTCCCCTATTTTTAATACATCCCAAAGACCACTAAGGGTCATCTACAGCCTAACAACAACAACTACAGCCAACAATAGTAACGACAGCAATATAATCCAATATGAGTTTCTCCGATTAACTTAACAATCATATTGAGCAGCAAACTCGTTTTTACTCACAACAAGATACGAATTGAATCCAACTCTTATTCCATAAATTAGTTTACAACCATCAGAACATCATACTTATATGTACCATATTATTTCTAGTTTAAAACATCCACAAAATGCCTCCAAAACAGCCCCATACGTCAAGCGCCTTAATTTTTATCGTCAATCACTTATTTTTCATCTTTTCTTCTTCAATCAACTTAATTAACACCTAAAAAAGCTTAACTACAGCAGCAACAACATTATCAAATTTATTTCTCACAATTTTCAGCCACCACAAACCATATATTTAGCCACAAAACAGTCCAACCAAAAAGACAACCATATCCCATGTTCCTTCAAGTGCATCTTATGGTTTTCACTCAAAAAATACAACAAACACAAGATTAACCTTAGGCACAATCAAGAAGATGTTAATACATACCTTGGACAGTAGCTACAACTCGAAAACCTATCTCAAATTAGCCTACAATAGCCCTCAATCACACCACAACACCATAGAAGCATTCTCATGTAGTCTTTAACACCTTTGATATGATTTGAGTTGATTTTACTTGAGTTTGGTTCTGGGGATCTTGGGATATGGTAGGGAGGGTTTTGGAGATGTTGAGAGTGTTTTGGTGAGAGTAAAATCTGTATTGTTGACGAGATATAAGGGGGTAAGACCACCTCCTCAATTCTCGAAGTAGGTGGGTAAGCTGCCTGCTTGGCAGCTTGAGCAGTGCCACTTCGGACACTTGTATCTCTCTGCTCAGATATCGTATTGACAAACAGTTTGCAGCGTTGGAAGCTATACACATCGGGATTTAATTCCATATAAGGATATCCATGTAACTCTCAATATATTATGAGAAAACTGCGTCGCAACCTGGCCTATAAAACTACCAGTTTCTCCGAAGTGCGGCGACGTGACTTAGCGACCCTACTTTATAAATTCATATTTCTCTACCCTGATGCGTATTAATAAATGGTTTATACCATTGGAAACTAGGTTCTAGGACCTTCATTTTGGTATATAATATATCCCAAAACGACCTCATATAACACATGAAATGTATTGTTCAAAATGCTCAATTACAAGGCAAATCCTTAGTCAGTTTTTCCACAACTTAAATCCGATTTTTCCCAAACTTTATATTTCATATCAAAACATCATATATAGTCATATCATGACTTTAAACTCATTTAAATCATGATTAACAAGTCTCATATTCATCTTAACTTACTTAAGACTTCAGTAAACCTTTCTTATCCTTGTAGAATGATTTCGTCCTTTTTGAGTTTACAATAGATAATCCTATAACGACAGTGACGTGTGAAGTATGTTGTCACGACCCAATTTCCATACCCGGTCGTGATGGCACCTCTCGTGAAAACAAGGCCAGCCAACTAACCCAATCCATTTCTTTAACAATTATTAAACATAAATACATAGAAGATACAACTTAATGGCATTTAAAATTTGTTAATTTCTACCCGACCGGGGTGTCACAAGTCACGAGCATCTAAAGAAACCTGAACACAACTACAGGGCCAATAATAATACATAAAGAAAAATTCTGGAAAAAAATCAAAAGACAACATCCGGTGCCGCGAACGCTGGCGGTCACCTTGCTCAGCTACAATAGCCCTACCTTCAATCAGCTAATAACCCGCTACCGGGTGAACAATACCTGCAACTGCACGTGAGGTGCAGGGAGTAAAGTGAGTACTTCCAACTCAGTGGTAATAAGAGTAAATAATAACTGAGAGGCAAGAAATCACATAAGAGCACTCCATCACGCTATATAGGACAGTACAACTCTCTCAGAAAAACAATGAAACTGTGAAAATCCTTTAGAAAATATCTGACTCAGTTTAAAACCACTTTTGAAAACATCTTTTTCCAACAATCGGGCAAATGAATGCGTAATCAGATAGTGCAAATCCGCACATAAGTCAGCCCCTCGGGCACAGCACTCCACAACAATTAACACCAGGGCGTCTGGTAAGCAGTACAAGAAGTAGCATAAATGCTAATGATATGAGAGTGCTGAATGTCATGACACGTAGTACAAACAGGAACCAATGCATGAATGCAATGCAATGCATATGACCGCTGCGACGCGCAGCCCGATCCATTTGGGCACCCGCGCTCACTGTGGGGGTTCAGACTCCGGAGGGGCTCCTACAGCCCAAGCGCAATATCAATATAATACCGCTGCGGCGTGCAGCCCGAGCCATCCATATATTCAGAAATCACTATAACACTGCTGCGGCGCGCAGCCCGATCCGTGCTCAGTCCAGAAATGCACATAAGCCCCTTGGGCAATAATAAAATAGCAGTTCTCAGCTCAAAACGCTAGTAAAATATCATTTAAGTTTTCAAATCATGAAAAATGGCTGAATTTGCAAAACAGTATTAAAACCCTGGATCGAGGTCAAATAACATGCAATGTAATGCAAAATCAGTGATATCAATCCTTGAAGGATTCAAATAATCGGCACGAAGCCCAAAACATGGCAATCAGCCCAAATCATGATGATAACAAGTAGTTTCAGTCAAATACGTAGTAATTTCATCAATCGGGACGGACCAAGTCACAATGCCCAACGGTGCTCTACCCCACGCTCATACCTGGCGTGCAAGTCACCACAATACAGCACTATGATGTGCAAATCTGGGGGTTTCAAACCCTCAGGATATCATTTACAAGTATTACTCACCTCGGACAGGTGAAATCCCTAGCTCGCGACGCCTTTGCCCCTCAATCGGCCTCCACGCGCGTCGAATCTAACCAAAACCAGAGCGAATACATCACAATATGCTAAGGGAACAATACCCAATCGAAAACAATCGAAAATTAGCAAGAATCTCGAAACTAGCCAAACCCGAGCCCCGGGCCCGCTTCTCGAAAAATTACGAAATTCACATCACCGGATTCCTCGTCTCGCCACGAGTCCATACATATAAAATTTACCAAAATCGGAGTTCGTTTGACCCCTCAAATTCCAAGTTTACACTTTCTTAGGTTTCAAGCCCTAACCTCCATTTTTACCCTTTAAATTCTTGGATTTTCAGTGTTTATATCCTTGTTTTTACACCATAACAACATCATTCGAGTCTATAAATTCATACCTGATGGAATCCCCTTCGAATCCTCTCCAAATCACCCAAAATCGCCTCTTCCCGAAGTCTAAAATAGTTTTCCTTCTCTTTCAAATTCGTGAACACTGTTCACTTTAATTCCTGGTCGATTTCCGCTCCTGCGGTTAAATTACCGCACCTGCGGTCAGCGCATCCGCGACCAAATGATCGCTTCTGCGATCTCACTTAAATCCCCAGGGACCGCTTCTGCGGTCTTAAACCGCACCTGCGGTTGCCGCTTGTGCGGACCCTTGTCCGCTTTTGCGGAAGAGTTCCAAGCCTCCCAGAACCGCTTTTGCGACCCCTTAGCCGCATCTGCGGAACTGCTTATGCGGTCCCTTTTTCCGCAGATGCGAAAATGACAGAACCAGCAACTTCAAACCTGCAACAAAACTCCGTATTCTCCGTTTAACCACCCGAATTCACCCCGAGGCCCCCGGGACCTCAACCAAAAGCACCAACATGTCTTAAAACATCATACGAACTTGCTCCAATCATCAAAACACACTTAACAACACTAAAATCATCAATTCACATCGGATTCAAGTCTAAGTTCTTCAAGAATTTCTGAAATGCACTTTCGATCAAAAACCCGACCAAACTATGTCCGAATGACCTGAAAATTTGCAGACATATCCAAAATCACCTAACGAAGCTACTGCAACTCTCGGAATTCCATTCCGACCCTCGGATCAAAATCTCGCCTAACAACCGGAATTCGCCAAAATTCCAAATTCGCCAATTCAAGCCTAATTCTACACCGGACCTCCAAATTCGATTCCGATCGCACTCCTAAGTCACAAATCACCTCCCGAAGCTAACCGGATCATCGGAAATCACATCCGAACCTTCGAACTCATAAGTCAACGTTCGGTTGACTTTTCCAATTTAAGCCTTCCTTAAAGAGACTAAGTGTCTCATTTCCTATCCAAACCAATTCAATTCAAGTCTAACTCACTCGTTGCTGATAATGAAACATGAAGAAGCAATAAATGAGGAAAACAGGGCGGTAATACCTGATACGACGGGTCGGGTCGTTACATATGTGGTGTAACAACATTAAATAAATTTATATACTTTCAAAGAAGATCTCATTTCCGAGCTTACATCAATTGACCTATGACATACTTTTACGTACAAAAACATGGGGTGTAACACCAAGAGAGAGAGGACAGGCGGGGCCAGGAGAGGGAGAGCAAGCGAGGTCAGGAGAGGGAGGACAGGGAGGCTAGGAGGCCTCGTAGATCAGAGAGATCCACTGGTCCTTATTTGGAGGCAGGGTATGGCATGGTATAGGTTTTGTGGGTCAGCTAGTTCAGTTTGCACTTCAGGCTTCACACGGTGTATCAGGTACTCATGGGTCTCAGAGTACCCCGTACCGCACAACTCCCACAGCCACGTCAGCAGAGAGGTGTCGCGCCCCCTTTTTCTCGCGAAATCGGGTTTCGACATGTGACAACTCTTTTAAGGAAGGATTTTAAAAGAGAGAGTCGTCACCTAACGAATTAAGGTGCGTTAGGGCACCTATTTGTAGATAACTCTGTCTAACTAGTTTGCGTCACCAAAGATCGGGTAAGGGCTCGAAATTACCTCGAAGAGAAGGTGCTAGGCACTCTTCGAGGTCCATAACTGTGGGTCCTAGCCGAACTCAATTATATGAATTAGTCTAGGAGATCAAGTACAGGAAAAACAAGGAATTTGGGAAATTGATTATTTAACACAAATAATTGACGAAAGGCGAGATGGGGGGGGGGTCCTAAATTTTCTTAGCCTAAAGGATCACCTCGTGCAACATAAATAATACTTCGTAACTCCCTTAGGGTGGGGTGTTACTCATAATATTCAGCGGGCGCAGACTATTACTATCTTTAAGTTGTTACCTAAAGCGCACTAGTTGGTTCTAAACCGTACCCTATGTGTGCACTACCCGTCCCATGCCTATGGTCCAGGAGGCGTTTGGACCTCTATTTGGGTGGTTCTAGACTTATCTTAGGTTACTCAAAAATGAGAAAACTAGGCGACATAAAAAACAAGTTGGACTTCATATAAAAGCAATTAAGGGCTCAAGTTAGCCTCCATACTTAAACAACAAATGCACGCAGGATAATTAACAAATACAGTTGCAGATTTTAACAAGTTGAAGTTGCAGAAACCTATTAACAGGATCTCTATGCAATTCTGGATTTAACGAGCGGGCAGTTTACAATCTCTGAAACCTACATGGTTGCCTACTGTTTACAAGTATAAGAGATTAAACCTATAGGCATGATATCTAGGCATTTTTTACGCAGTAACTAATAGTGGTAATCACAGGATTATGTTCAAAATTGATTAAATGAGTCCTATAGGCATGGTTTCTAGTGATGACAATTCGAAGACTATTGGAGAAATGAGTAGGACAATTAATTAAACTGATTCAGATCCTATAGGCATGAATTCTATAATTAAGACTGGTTTGACATCCTATAGGCATGAATTCTATAATTAAAACTGGTTTTAGATCCTATAGGCATGATTCATATAATTAAAACCGATTTTAGATCGTCTAGGCATGATTTCTAATAAGCAGGAGTGGAACACATTCGAACCAAATAAGGAACCTATCGGCAGGATGGCTAACATATAATAATTGAACATTCTGAGCATAACAATATACCTATAGGCAAGATTTCTACAATAACTGGAAAGTAACACATTTTGAGAAAAGATAAAATACCTGTAGGCATGATTTCTAACACATGATAGCTAAACATGTTTGAGCATATTTTAACTAAGTAATGAACCTATAGGCAGGATCTCTACCCGTTTTAATGCAAGTATAAGATAAGAGCCCTTTACCCAATTTCACTAATACCCCAAAATGTTATTACAAGAATTATTACAAACCCAGAATGAATGGAATAAATTACAAAGTCGAATAGCTATAGGGAGCCTACAGCAGGCCCAAAGGTACACCTGGCCAGGCCAGGCCTTCATTCTCACAGTTCACAACAACCCCAAAATTACATGTTCATGGACATAAGGCAATCAGGACTTGAGGGATTTCCCAGTGGTCTTAAAATAGAGATGAACATATAGAACCAAGACCCTAGTGTGTAAGAGTTCCCAAGGGCTTTAGAAACCCAGGGCAGTGCTCACACTAGGGAGATTAGCAGAGATAACTCAGAGAAGAAACTAGGGATCAAGCCGTAGTGTGTCAGAGTTCACAAGGGTCTCAAATGAACCCTGAGCAGTGCTCACACTAGGGAGGTTAAAAGACAGAACCTAAGTAGCCTTGGCTTTCAGCCAGCTAAGAATATGATTCAAAGAACTTAGTTGACAAGTGAAAGAAAGGACCAAAATTGAGAAACAGGAATTGAAGTGATTTAAACAGACACGACCTAATTGAGCATATAAGGCAAACAGTTGAACAAATCACAGAATCTAAAAGCAAGCTTAACGTAAACTAAGAAACAGGTTCAACACTTATCACAGAAGCAGTCACATGCTAAAAAAGTTGAGGAAGAACATGTTTACAGGATTGACAAAGATTAATGTTCACAGGTGCAAAACAGGTTGAAACATGGTTGAATTATGCTAAGTACACAACCTAGTATCATCAAGAGAACATGACAACATTGTGATAAGCCAAATAATCATAGAGGGAACAGGGCATCATGTTAGCAAAGGGGTAAGATCACAATCACTAATTATGACACATGTGCAAGACTATCACTACAGGGATTCCGAACAGAATGTAAGGTGAAATGATGTCAAGTAGCAGATATAGGCATTCAAGCATTGCTATAATGGCCTAATTAACTAAAGAGGATCTAGTTTGTATCAAAGACTTAGCCTAACATCTCAAAGTACTGATTCAAACATGATGAGACAACTGTTTCAAGTTACAAGCAAAACACTAGAAGGGGGGGGGGGGTTATAGGGTCGAGTAATCATCTTGAATAACACAATAGAAGGGAGGTACATTACGACTGACAATGAAGGTCTTAACACAGGCTGACACAAACATGTTCATGGGCATTCGAGAGTTTAACATACTAACTGAATAAACTTCAAGAAAGTCCAGATTAACCATGCTAGGAATATATAACTTCAGAATTGGAAGCATTAGGAGCAGTTAAGTGTTAAAGCGGCTAAAACATGTAAAGTTGATAGAACAATGCCTAACAGGACTTTGAAGCATACTGAACCATAGATTCAGAAGTAAGAACACATGCAAATCCTAGACATGTAAGAATGGAACTGCAGAAGTCAAGTGACTCACCAGTTAAGCGAAAATGCACAAAATAATAAAAGCCCATAATATTTTGAGTAGCAAGATCCCAGAACTAAATGGCCTTGGCTTCCAGCCGGCCAAAATCAGAATATAGAATGCAAATCAGAGTAAAGCTTTAGATTTAGTGAAGCTATCGAGTTCTGAAGAAGTCTCTCCAAAGGGAATGGGGGAAGGGGTTTATATAGTGGTAGAAATTAACATCCAAATAAGGAAAATCATCAGTCAAACAAGAGAAAGGAAAGATTTATTACATGCAATCAGAATCAGTAAGGTAGAGGGGAAAAGTCTCAAACCCTAATTTTATGGAGAGTGTAAAATCGGCAGAATAAAATCAAACCACACAGAATAGGACGAACGTAGACGGAATATCACTTAAAATTAGAGAATCGAACCCATTTTGGTTCGATTGAAAGGGGTTTGAAAACCCTAATTTGGGGTAGGTAAGAATCATCAACAGGTATAGAAAATATTCGTACTTACAAAGGATACATGATGAACCTAGACAGAATAATCAGAGAAATCAAGGAATTGAACCGATTTGGTTCGATTTTGATGAGATTTGCTTGCCATGTTAGGCAAGCAACTAGGTAACACCACAAATGAGTAACCAGTAGAAAAGGAACACGGATATGGTAAGTTCCCATGGCTAACGAGATTAGAAAAGGGATTGGTAAAGGGCGGCAATTAGGGTTCTTCAAAGGCGGGACAGAGAGAGTTTAGAGGTGGCGGTCTTTAGGGAATGGGGATTAGGGTTAGCGTGAGGAGATATAAGGAAAGGGGATGGGGTTTTGTGAGTCGTTGATCATTTTTGATCAACGGCTGAGGTTTAAGGAGATCTGGGTTGGGTTTGGAGATGGGTTCGGGATGAGGGGTTATTTGGTTTGGGCTCAGGTATTGTATTGGGTTGTTTAGGTCCGAAAAAAGGTTTAAAATTAGGCTAGTTTTTAAATACCCAATATTTTAATAAATAAATAAATAAATAATTTATAAAAGTAATTAACAAATAACCAAAATATCATTTGTGCACTAAAATGATAAAAAATAATTACTCAACATTATAGAAATGTAAAAAGTCATTTTCTGCATAAATAATATAATTATACATTAATATGGGCTATTATTGCAAAGATGTGCAATTTAGCCTTAAAAATGTAAATGTAATTATAAAAATGCACTGAAAAATATTTAAAAATTATACGGGTATAAGTGATAAATTTAGATGATTAAATTATCATAAAAATAATTTAAAGGATAATTATTGGATATTTATATATAATAAAAATGCAAGAATAAATTATTTTAAAGCCCTTAAAAATTATAAAAAAATTATGAAAAATATTTATGTATGCTTATAAATCAAATGATAATGCATATGCACTTATTTTTTAAAGTAAACGTATAT
>NW_017672196.1:206605-211019 GCF_001879085.1 Nicotiana attenuata
TATATATATATATATATATATATATATATATATATATATATATATATATATATATATATATATAAAATATGAGGGAAAAATTGGGTATCAACAAGAGGTTGCTTTGAGTGTGGAGATACCAGCCACATGGTGAGAGATTATCCCAAACTCCGGACAGGTGTGTCACGACAGGGTATTCAGGCGAGTAGAGGGCGCCCAAGAGGGAGAGGCCCGGCCTGTTGATGTGTTTGATATAGTAGGTTTGATGCCGCTGCGCCAGATGATGTCATACATGTATGCTTTTGGTATGTTATAGAGGAGCACCGTCCGTATTTTGTTTTAGTTCGGCTTATCGGGGTGAGTTCCCCTATTTGTTGCTCCACCTATGGGTGAGTTCATGACTTAGTATTCTGGTTATGTGTTTGCCCCTGTTGGGAGTTTCTATGAGTGGTATCCCGTGTCTATCGTTTGGTTTTATTCATTATTGAGAGTTACGAGACTAGAAGTGAATTCCTGTTGTCCATTACGGTAGGTTTAGATGTGATTCCTGAGTAATTTGGTTACGATTGTGATTTAGATGCTCTACCGGGGTGATAGCTCAGTAAGTGTTGTGATTTTATTGGCGGAATTGAGTTAGTGGAAGGTTTCGATTGGTATGATGTGTATTCTACTTGTGATTCAGAGTTGAGGGTGAGACCCTCGCGATTTCATGTGATTTGATATGCTTGAGCCGGGCTGCGTGTCGCGGTGGGAGTTAGATCAGGATAAGATCCTAGTGATTTGTTCATATACTTTGATTTTTCTAGTAAATCAATTCGTAGAATAGTACTAATAGAGAGTTGTGCCTGTCGGGCTTGTCTGATAATTCTCTTATGTGTTTCTTCCTTACATATTCAGTCATTTTCGTTCTATGCTACCTGAGTTTTAGCTTGCGGGGTGTGTGCCCGGTGGTGCTAGTTGTGACTTGTTGATTCGGGTATATAGTTATGAGGTATTCATGCTCCTTGCATCATTGTCAGCGTTGTAGAGGTTTGAATCAGGGTTCTAATGGATATGGGGCTAATTGTCGCTGCTAGCACTACAAGAAAATTGATTTTTAACGACCACTTCTTAACGAAGGGACATAAACCCGGTCGTTATAAGTATACTTATAACAACCATTTTTTTTCCCGGTCGTTGAAACTAATTATTAGCACAATATTAAAGAGGGAATAGTATTTGGCCCTTAAAATATAACATAGCCAGTCGTCAAAAAGTTAATTAATAAAAATTGGCGCTAATATTTCCCTCTTTTTTCCCAAACCCACTCCTGTATCGCGAACTACCAAAAAACAAAGGAAAAAACCCTAAACTTATTTTGGTAAACGACCTGCTATTTCCCCAACGATTACGACCTGCTATTTCCCCTGCTGCTGTGAACGATTACGACCTGCTATTTCCCTGCTGTGAACGATTATTTTGGTCACTTCCATTGATAACTACTCAACATCGAGTTTCTTCTCTTCGAGTTTCTTCTCACGTAAGGTTCGAAATTTTACGTAAATTTTAGTTTAGATGAAATCTCAATTCCAAACCATGGCTTTTCAAATTCAATTTTTAATTTCAAACAGAAAAAGTGACTGAAAAGCTAGGGTTTTAAGGGCAAAATTGTTCTCTGCTCTTGAGTTTTCTTCTTCAATTTTATGTTCGCGTTTCGAATTTCAGAAAAGAAATTGCAATTGTACGCCCTGTTGATCTTCAGTAGTTTCGCTGTTGATTACAATTGTACGCCCTGTTGATTTTCTGTTCGCGTTTCGCATTTCGACATATATATATATATATATTATATATATATATATATATTATATATATATATATATATATATATATTTATAATATAATTATATTATATATATATATATATATATATATAATATATATATATATATATATATATATATATATATATATATATATATTAGTTTCTGCCTTGTTGATCTTCATTCACAGATCTTGCTTGAGTTTGATTGGTGTTTCGCTGGTTCGGATGTGACTGTTCGAGGATGACGTTCACGGTTCCGAGTTCAATTAGTCATTTTTTTTCCATACTTGACTTTTGGAGTCAAAATCTGTGTAATTGCTGATTTTTCAATTTGCTGTTAAGGAACATTTTGCTTAACAAGTCTATTTGTGTCACTTCCCTTTCTATTTTATCTAATTAATTGTGAATCGAGCTTCAAAATGAGTCGTTTAAGGATAAGTCGAGTTTGGAGTATAAATTGTTTGGTTAGATAATTGATTTCTTTACGAATTCACTCATTTAACATTAAGTAGAACTTTCTTGTTGATTCTCTGAATTTGTTTTAGAGTTGCCCTTTAAGAGAATATCTTGATAATGAATTAGTTGGAAAGTCTTTGTTCACTAAAACAGTATGTTGTTGGATTTTGCTTTTGATTAGATCCATATTGGGTGCTTCTGGTTTGGTACTGAAATAGCATTTTGTTAGCTAGTTCAAGGAGGTGAATTTCCATGGATTAACTGCTGGTTCTAATTCCTGACAGTTCAATGATAGTTGACGTTCTATGTAGCTATGAAGTCATATTCCTATGTAGCTGTATTTTGTAGAGTGTTAAACGTATTAACACGAAATGAAAGGTGATTAATTAATGTTTATGAACAACTAGTGATGGACTTTGCTTCTAAATTTACTAAATTAATTACTATATACATTTTAGCCTTCTGTGTGATTTGCAGATAAGGGGATACTTTCTGCATATGATTAGTAATTAATATCTGTTTGGATAGACTCAACGTGCTCATTTCATAGAACAGAACGATTTAAGGATGAGGTGGAGAGAGGGGGTGGTTAAGGGTTGTAGTTCTAACATTAATGATTACCTTTTGTGGTGATTGTAGATTTTGCGAGGAATATAATTCATAATCTGGTGGTATATAGAATTTCTTGAACAATGATTTTCTCCTAATTTTGAGCATTGCAGTGTTTTCTGCTAACTGTTTCAAAAGTTGCTTTATGAATTGATGAATATACAAGAATAGCGTTTCATCTTTGAGGAAGTTAGTTTCTTTCTTTAATTTGTTTTTATTCTTGTATATCTTCTTCTAGTTCTTTTTCTTTCCAAGTATATGAAAAGCTGGCTTTTGTCTGGCAGTTAAAATGTGGGGGAAAAACAAATGGTTAAATGATGAAAAGGAAGAGGAATTTAAATGAAAATGAAAAGAAACAAATGATCAAATAATTACTCAATCATATGCAGTAATTAATATCTGTTTGGATAGACTCAACGTGCTCAACCCCACAGAACAATCACAGAAAAACTTGTTATTACTTAAAGGATGAGCATAAATATGAGAATGATGAAAATAATCCCCTTACACTCTCAAGTGATATTGATTTTAAATTAATCAATACTCATATAAAAAGGTGAGAGACAACTATACAACCCCTTATGCTGTTCCATTTTTCCCTAATATGATACAATCTAGTTGGGGACGATGTGAGCAACTGAAGAATTACCAAGGGTTCTAGAATGAATTAATTTGGTTGAACATCAACTTCTACATTTTATAGGGATAGTTCAGATATCTACTAGAAAGTTTTACACTTAACCTCTTTTAGAAAATACAAAAATCACTAAACTTAAATTCACAACACAGAAAAAGATAACAGCTGCAAGACTAGTAAATTGATTTAAAAAATTCAATTTTTTATACATTGAAATGATTAGGCAATGAAAGAAATATCATTCTAAATTCTGTCTGGTGCAGTTCTAATTCGGTTTACAACCACTTATATCAGCTCATTATTTTCTAATTTTTCTTTATTTTTTTAGAATTGGAACCTTAGAATGCTTCTGAAGTCGTAATGAGAAAATTAAAAATATATCAGTAAAAATAGTTAGGCCAGTGAAATGGTGGATGTGAGAAATTATTCAAACATATTATAAAATGATCTTCGGAAGTAGATTGACTAATATTCCTTAGTAAAGGTGACTAATATGTTTTTGTTCGCTTATGTTCATATCTTGTTCATTGCCATACTAATATTTTTTGGTTGACTATATATGTATATCAATTTCGTGTATACACCAGATTATGGCACCTGATAAGCAATGGATGGAACTTATTCATGATCGCCTTGATAACGCTTACATACTTGGGGTGGAGAACTTTCTTGATTATGCTTTTAAAAGATTCGGAGAAACACGCGAAATACGTTGTCCATGCGTCAAATGTTGTAATGCAATTTCAGGAACACGTGAGCTGGTTAGGTCACATTTAATAGTACACGGAATGGTCCAAAATTATACCCTTTGGTATCACCATGGGGAGAGATTAGGTGAGTCTTCTTCAGATTATGAATTTGTAGGTGATAAGATCAATGAAGAGGGTGATGATGAGGATGAAATACATGAAATTTTAAGAGATTTATATCCC
>NW_017672197.1:0-50739 GCF_001879085.1 Nicotiana attenuata
ATCTACCTATTTTTCAATCGGGCTAAGCTCTGCCCTTTACTTCGCAAGATTAAACCTTGTCTCGTTACCTCATATTATTGCATATCATGTGCTGAAACATCGCCAATCTGTCCAAAGGCGTCATAGTCTAAAGGCACCATCCTCATAGCCGGAAGACACCATGCCATGGCCTGAGGATCCCCCAAATCTGCATATCATTATTCAAAGGCGTCATGGCCCGGGACGTCATCCTTAACTGTCCGAAGACAACCTTCATGGTCCAAAAGGGAATCTGCATCATGTTTAAATTTTCGCAAATACGTTTGTTGCATCTTTTGTCTGCAGGTAGCCAGCAAACAACCGCCATCCTAGCAGTAGCAATCTCGCTCTAGCTCCTCCAATCGTCCCGAGCCTTAGCCGCTCACCGTAGCTGCTTCCACATCTCGTGTCCGTTCTTACAATAATTTCATCGGCATACTCCGCAGGTGAATCCAGAACTACACATGGCCTGATTCCTGTAAAACCAGGGATATGTAGGCAACTCGGAAACCGGCTCGGCCCCTTTCTGTCAAAGCATCCCATCCGGTCAAAATTGGCCATCATTTCTTTACCCGAAAACTCTTTCATCCTTCCCAGGTAAAGAGGGGTAGCTGTTGATACCCAATTTTTCCCTATATATATTAAATATGCATAAAATACCTTCAAAATAGCATATATATATATGCATATATAAGCATGCACAAGGTTTTTATTATTTTTTCCATAATTTTAAGGGTTTNGAAGTGCGTCTCCTAAAATAAAAATATAACCTGAAAGACACAGACTAGGAAGTGCATCTCCTAGGGGTGAAACTTCAATGACTCAAACTAGGAAGTGCGTCTCCAAGGAACGAACTTAAATGACCCAAAACTAGGAAGTGCGTCTCCTAGGGGTAAAATCTCAATTTAGGAAGTGCGTCTCCTAAAATGAAAATATAACTTGAAAGACCCAGACTAGGAAGTGTGTGTCCTAGGGGTGAAACTTCAATGACTCAAACTAGGAAATGCGTCTCCTAGGGGATGAACTTAAATGAACCACACTAGGAAGTGCGTCTCCTAAAAAGTATAATCTGAAAGACCCCTACCAGGAAGTGTGTCTCCTAAGGGGTAAAACTTCAATGAATCCAACTAGGACGTGAGTCTCTTAAGGATGAACTAAAATCACCAAAACTAGGAAGTGTATCTCCTAGGGGTGGAATCTCAAATTAGGAAGTACAGGTGATGTGTGATCTTCTCAATAGCCTTTGCGTAAGCAGAATTGGGGCATTACACTTGAAAAATTCAAGCTTTGATATGAACATAGCCTTCATCCCTGTTTCAGACAAAGAAAACTTGTGAGTTTAAAACATGGTGGTTAGTTTGTGGCCTTGATTACGAGGGCGATTTCTCTTGCACTTGTCACAATCAACTTGAAGTTCAACTTGGAAGACAGTGCTTGTTATCAGCCGACTGCTTTTTCGGACAACCCTTATCACAAGAAATATTCCCGATTCGTTCAAGTCCAATACCTTATGCCCGATGCATTGCACTCGTGTTCTAGCATTCACCAAATCTTTGCATTTTACATCAATCCCAAAGAACATCTATTATCACCAACTTAGTGCACATACTATTCTCCTGTTTCTTATGCCATTTTGATGTGCTTGCCAGACTCTGCTTTGTGTGGTTAAAAACATGGTAGCAGATTTTGAAGTCATTTCTCACTTGTTTCGACAAAAACACTCAAAAGGGACTCAAACAAAACAAGAGGAAAAAAATAAGGGAAAAACGAGAAGATATGGTATCTAACAAGAAAATATTTTTACCCAGGAAAAAGAACAAAGTAGAAACTAATCTGATTTGAAGGCCATCTCCACTGACCATGGCATGCATTTTGGATTAAGCGGCCTGATCTGTCAAGCGAGTCTAATCTTCAACTCTTGTTATGCATCTAAGTTGTGAAACTAGGCTTCGGTGCTCCAATTGTCCTATTTCATCCACAATTCTCAGTCGACTTGTAGTGCCCAGAAGGGTTTTCACCATCAAGCCTCTCTCATTTTTCTCTTTTTCTCAACTCACCGTCGCCTTACAGTGCCATGAGGGTTTTCACCGACAAGACTCTCTCATTTTATCATTTTCTCTATTTGTGTTGAGAACAAGGAATTACCCATGATGCAAGAAGATCATGCTTTCACCACACACTTGATTTGACATCCTCAAAGATTGGTTGGAAGGTCTTTATTTGGGCCGTGATGTAGGATTTTGGAAAGGGTTGGAAAGAAAGGGTGGCATGAAGGTTCAAAATAATTTAAGATGAAAGGGTTCAAAATTATAACTTTTGGAATCAGATCTTTTGGCTAAATAAAACTTCTGCCCCAGTTTCTTGGAGTCTGGGACTTTTTTTTGTTATTGGATTTTTGCTTTGATGGGACAGAACCTCAGAGTAAGGCTGCCTACGTATCCTTAAAAGGAATCAGGTCGAACGTAGTTCCAACACAAAGTTGGTTTATTTTGTTGTTTTTCTTTTCCTTTTCTTTCTTGTCTTTTTTTTTTCTTTTTTCTCACTTTCTTTATTTTATTTTCTGCTTTTTTCTGTTTACCTTTCTTTTTCTTCTTTTTCTCTTTTTATTTTTCTTTTCTAATTCCTAACTCTACTTCTGATTCCAAAAGAAGGGTATGAAACAAAACAAATTAAGGCTCAAAAATGGGTAGCAAAAGATAAAAGTGTTTGGGTAGCAGAATAAAATACCTTCGTCATACCAAACTTTAAAAATGCCAAGTACAAACACGCAATTGAAGATAAGCAAAGAAATCATACATAGTATCTATTGATGGCATCAACACAAACAGAAAGTGCCGACGGGCAATACCTTTGTCCCAATGAATGATCCTTGCCAGTTCGAAGCAGACTTGACTCAACCTTACCTTGATGTGGTAGAATGCATTTCAACACAGACTAATCTACCTCAAAATGTTTGAGAGACATTTCCTTGTTATGTGCTCTTATCAACCTCTTGATTTCCAAGACTAACTGCCTCAGTTTCACTTAATTCAAGCTTCAGGTTATCTCAGAATGCGTGAATCTTTACTTGTTTCCTCAAATGCATCTTTTTATCATATTCAAAACTGTATTTTAGTATTTCATGATTAGACTGGATTTCAAGATCTATCTGAGAATTATGCGTGCGTGTCGTGTCACTAGAGTCAGCATGAAAAGAACTATAAAAGATAAGTGACCTAAACAAAAACTGACTAGAACTAACAGAAAATAAGAGATTGCATTAGACAGACGGTGAAAAAAGTTTGAACAAAACAAGAAAAATAGACATGGTTTACAACCCTGGAACAATCTTAGATAACACTAGACGAGTTACTACAACTAAACATACTAGGTAAAATAAGAAGAGGAAAGGTTTGAGCAACAAGACAATATCCGGATTACAACTGTTGATATCCAATTTTTTCCAATGTATTTTAAATATGCATAAATACCTTCAAAAATAGCATATATATGCATATATAAGCATGCACGAGGTTTTTATTATTTTTTCCATAATTTTAAGGGTTTAAATTGATTTATTTTCCCCCTTTTTATCCATAAAACCTCAATAAATATCTTCTAAATTATTGTGATGATGATTTACTCATTTAATTTCTATACTTATATCAAAATATGGTTAATATATTTTTCATGCATTTTTATAATTATATTTAGTATTTTTAAGCTAAATTGCATATAATTGCAATGTTAGCCCTTTTAATGTATAATTATATCTTATATGCACAAAATTGGTCCCTATATTTTTAAAATGTTAATTATGTATTTTAAATTATTTTGGCACCTTAAATTATTTTCCAGAAATTACTTATTATTTATTAAAGTTAAAAATAGGGAAAAACTGGCTATTTAAATTATAGCCAAATTTGGCTTTCAATTGTAGCCAAAATTGGACCAATTCCTGGCCCAACCTTCTAATTAGATAACCCGACCCGAGACCCTATTAACCCTTACCCAAACCCGGAACCTACCTACCCGGTTGAATCCTGATCGTTGATCTCCAGATCAACGGTCCAAACAAGCCCCTTCCTTTTTTAATCCTAAAGACCCTCTAACCCTAATCATCATTCAAATTTTGCCGCCCTCAGACCCTCTCACCTCCAGTCTTCTATCTCAACCTAACCCTAGACTCTGTCAAACGCCTCCTTCTCCGGTCATCTCGGCGACCTCCTTTCAACCCCAAGCCTCTAATGGGTCTCTAATCGCCTTGCTCATCATCTCTAAGGCCCTCAAGGGTCCTAGACCATGTCGATTTGGACCTAGGGTTTCTATTTCCGTTTTTCGAGGCTTCTCTGGTATGACTTTGGGCAAAATCACACCATATGTGTTACGATTTGTGAAGTTTGCAACAGGTTCTCTCGTATCTATTTGGGTTTCCTTTGAAACCCTAACTCCTGTTTGAATCTCTTAGATCCATGCTCTTTTTTAACAATTTAAGTCTGTTTCTTCCTATGATTTGCATTATTCTCAAGCTTCTTCTGAAAAATCCTCAACTTTAAAACCGTTTTACTTCATTTAAAAATTAGGATTTCTCGAAATTTCTTCTATACTTGTTTTAATAGATTATCTTTATGGTTAAACCTCGTTCCTTGCTTGTTTTGACTGATCCTATGTTCCTACTGCCTTTTTAACTCAACTCTGTTAAAAGCCCTACTCTCTAAGATTTTCTTTGCTTTGGTTCTGCGTGTTAGCCTATTTACTTGACTCTTGTTAATCTTTCGTGGTTACCATGCTTCAAATGTGTTTTACTGAATCCTTAGCTACTTATGTCACTTCTGTATGACTGTGCTCATTTTGCTTGTTCATCTCTTGCTTCTCTCTGTCAATATGACTAACCTTGTCGTTTGCTACGTCTATTTGATCTTCTCTATTTATGTGTTGAAAATACAGAATCATGACTCCCTCTTGATTGATTCTGATTTCCTTAATTGATGATTTCATTGAAAGATTTTCTTTTAAAACTTTGGCTATTTAAAAATTGACTGATTTCATTACCTTATTTGCTATGGTACTTTATTTTTACTAAGTCATTTCCTTAATTGAGGTTTTATGAATTTAGTCCTAATCGACTACTCTATGCTTACTGAACCTTGACCCCTTCCTTATTTAGTCATGCACTAATTTTTCTTCTTGCCTTATATGATATTGAATCTTCCCGTTTGATTTGATTCCCTTAACTTAAGGGAGTACTTCCTTGATTCTCTCATTGATTGATTCTGAGTTCTTCAATTATTATACTACTATGATTCTTACCTTGTTTTACTACCTATTTTTCAACTATGAATACTCTAAGTCTTTCATTAACACAGAAAAACACTGGCTTTCAAAACTACCTCTTACTAAAATCTCTGCTCTCCCTCTCTCTCTTGTGCTATTTGCTACTATTAGCTGGCTGAAAGCCAAGGCTAATCATCTGTGCACTTTGGTTCTTTCATTCTACTTACTTCTACCTTCACTGGTATGTCCTAGTTTTGATTTAAAGCTCCAACAACAATATGCTTCTCTTATTGTTTCAGTTTCTTTTATTTCTAGTTTGCTTCTACTTGTGGTTCTATTGTGGAACTTGTAGTTAAGTTGCCTTATCAGCATGTTGTTATGTCTCCCCTTCCTTCTGGACTAATGTATCCCCTTATGTGTGTTTCAAAGCATGCTTGTCAATTGTATTTTATTTCTTGTATGATTACCATCCTATGAATCCCCGAATCCTTATCACCCCTTCTATGTGTTTGTATTTCTCCTGACTGGTGTGTGATTATGCCAGAGTCAACTATCTATGAGCATGTCCAAACCAGTCTTAAGATCTTTGCTGGGTTGTTTAGCCAAAATGTCTATGTATCCCCAATCCCTTGACCCCTGTATGACTACTAAATTCTGTAAACTAGCTGTGTGTGATCTTTTCTTAAGGTGTTTAAGCTTGTTTACTACTCCAACCTCTTTTCAAACAATCTTTGTTGCTTTACTAATTGCTTTCGAAACAGACTTTCTAGTACGGTCTTTAATAACCCTTTTCAACTTGTGCCCTGCACTTCCACTTTACTCTTAGTCAATAAGTTCTGCTCCCTCTAGTATGTGTACTGCCTTGGGATACTCTTGAGAGCCCTCTAAACTCTGGCATACTGAGGCTGGCCTTTCCATACTGCACTTGTTCAATTCTTGGTTGCTAAGTCTAGGTGTAAGCATTGCCCGGGGTCCTTGAGGCCCTTAGGGAACTTTGATGCACCTAGACTCTGATTTGTCTGTGGAATTGAGGCTTACGAGACCATTGGAGGCTTTGGGAAACTTGGGCCTAATTGTAGGCTCCCTATAGAATAGCTTCTTGATTTTCTATTTTACCTATGTAATTCATTCATTGGCCTGTAATAATTTATAAACAGATATTTGGGGTATTTAGTAAAAAGGGTGGGTAGATGTATACTTTATGGGATAATATGGATAGAAATCCTGCTCTTAGGATCTTACTTTTCAAATCTTCCTGCTTTGCGCAATAGAAAACATGCTCATAGGGATTTACTCTTTTAAATCTGATTGCCTTGCCTACTAGAAATCATGCTTATAGGATCTCACTTCTAATTTCGTTTGCATCAGATAGAAATCATGTTCAATAGGTTTTGCATTCTGTCATGTTAGAGACCATGTTTATAGGTCCCAAACAATCATGCTTAAATAATTCAGATATAGATGCCATGCCTATAGAACTCAACTCCGATTCAGTTCTAGACTTTCTGTATGTTGTTAAAATCAGTAATACGCCTAGATATCATGTTTATAGGGATCTACACTCGCAATTCTGTCTGGTGATTTAATTTGGCCTAATAAATCAACTTCATCACGCTTAGTTCATTTCTAAAACTGGTCTTATTAAGTGTCAAGCATTTTCTGAAACAAGTTCTTTCAAAATTGCATTAATCTCATTAGATACCATGCTTATAGGTATTAAAGGAGTCTATTTCGAAAACCTGTTTGTCTCTGCATTAATATAGACACAGTATGCTGCATATAGGCAAGCCTTAGGGCATTTTCAAAACTGCACTCCCCTGAAGCTCTTTCTGTCGTTTAACGTTTCTGAGTTTGATAATTTTAAAAAAGAGTCCCTAGGCAACTTCTAGGTTATAACTTCTGGGTATAAAGGTTTGGTCTGTTTTAGCACAGTCACTAGAGATCCTGCTTTAGGACTTTGATTAATAAAGACCTTAACTGTGTTCGAGTCGTGCTGCTTGTATGCTTACTTGAGGAGGAAAATTGAGCCTTTATCTACTCCTTCCTATTCTTGTTTGCTCAAAGTCCTAATTGTTTTGCTTGTCGCCTTAGAATTTTCACCTTTAAAAACCTTAGGGGTTTGTCTAGAACTACCTATAGGTAGAGGTCCTAACTCCCTCCGGGACCACTAAGAAGGGACGCGTAGAAGCACGCGGTAGGAATTCGTGACCAACACTCGCTTTAGATGACCAATAAGGTGATGGAAAGGGTAGACATGGATATGATGACCGGTGCCCTAATGCCACGCATAGCCCCTTTTCAAGGAGTGATTACCGGGCATTGTACTGATGTGATCCTATAGGCTAACCAACCTAGAACCTCCCTCTCCCCCAAATCCTCTTTGCTTAAACTTTATCTTCCTTTTTTTACAACCTGTTTAAATTTTTATTTTCTACAATGCCCAACATGCTTTACTTGCAATTATTTGCTTCAATTGTTTATTTATGGACTAATTTGTGAATATAAGTTCGGTCGGGACCCACAATTGTGGACCAAGAGGGGTGCCTAACACCTTCCCCTCGAGGTTACTTCGAGCCCTTGCCCTAATCTCTTGTAATGCAAACCAACCCAAGAGTTAATCGCTCTAGGTACCCTAAAGCACCATAATCCATTAGGTGGTGACTCTTCAAATACCCAATTCCCAAAAGGAAATGAGTCATTACACCCCGTGAATGTCAAAACCCGGACTTCTCACCGCGAGGAGGGGAAAAAAGGGGGCGCGACACTCGGCACTCACGCTCAGTAGGTACCTGCACTCATTGGGGGTGTGCAGACTCTGGAGGGGCTCCTTCAGCCCAAGCGCTATAACAAGCCAATCATGGCATAAATCAATCAGGCCCTCAGCCTCACTTAGTTATGAATCAGTAAAACATGCTGCGGCGTGCAGTCCGATCCCATATATATCCTCACAAATTAGGCCCTCGGCCTCACTTAGTCATAAATCAGTAAAACATGTTGCGGCGTGCAGCCCGATCCCATAAATATCCTCACAAATCAGGCCCTCAGCCTCACTCAATCATAAATCAGTAAAACAAGGCATTCAGCCCAAACAACATTTATATGATGCATCAAAACGGAGTAATAGAGACTGAGTTATACAGTAAATAAGTGTAAACATGACTGAGTATTTCCAATTGAAAACAATGAGAGGATAGCAATAAAAGACCTCTAAAGTCCAAACAACACTGGCATAAGGCCAAAACATGGCATCTAGCCTGATTTACAAAAATTCTTTCTAAAACAAGTGAGAGGCATGTAGTTTCAACAAAATATTCAACTTTACAGTAGATACGAGACGGACCAAGTCATAATCCCCAACGGTGCACACCCACATGCTCGTCACCTAGCATGTGCGTCTCCTCAAAATAGCATATGACACAAAATCCAAGGTTTCATACCCTCAGGACTAGATTTACAATCGTTACTTACCTCAAGTCGATTGAATCGCTACTCCGCGATGCTTTTGCCCCTCGACTCGGCCTCCAAATGCTCTGAATCTATTCACAACTAGTACAATACCATCAATATGTGCTAATGGAATGTATTCCACAAGAAAAACTATCAAATTAGACCAAGAACCTGAAATTGGTTCAAACCCGGCCCACGTCTCAAAATTTGACAAAAGTCACAAAACTAGGAAACCCATTCACTTACGAGTCCATACATACAAAATTTATCAAAATTCGACTCCGTTTGGCCCCTCAAACCTCAAATCAAACTCTCCAATTTTCAAGCCCCAAATTCCCAAATTTCTAGTTCAAATTCCCAATTAGAAGTTGAATAAAGCCATAGATTCATGAAATTTATACCATTACAACGTTGCTCCTTGAAATCCTTCGAAAAGTCGCCTCTCTCCCGAGCTCTTCAAACCCAACACGACTAAGTGTCTTATTCTACTCCAAAACGACTCTGGAACCAAACCAACCAACACGATACGATAAAATACAGCTGAAGAGCACAAAAGGATGCAGAAAATGGGAGAAACAGGGCTATAACTCACGAAACAACCGACCGAGTCGTTACAATTGTAAATCCTGCCGCTTTAGGGATCTGCATCGATAAAATCTTCTGCTTAATCTCTACTATTCTGGACTTTTAACTATTGCAAATATGCTTTTTTTTCAGACTTTAGTGTATTCTTGTTCTCTCTTTTGTCTATTGTTGGTGTTTGCTTAGGCTCTAAGGGAATTTCGGGATGATTAAGAATTTTGTGAAATTTTTTTTACCATACATGGGTTTTTAACTAAAAGTTTGAGTTATGGCTATCATTATGACTATACCAGTGTTAAATAAGCTTTCTAAATTTTTTTCCAGTTGGCTTTGGCTTTTTAAACATTGTTCGTTTTGATGCTTTCATATTTGTTTTCTTATTAAGGGTAGTATATTGGGGTCTAATTGAACAACATTTTGACAAATATTGATGTCTAGTTGATCCTTTTCAATTAAATTTTATGTTTTGTCTAGTGGTAAGAGCACATTCGTGTTAATGTGAGTAGGCGCACGTCACGGTTCAAATGACTGGACAATATTTATATAGAGAAGGATTTAGGGATTGCCTATTATCCATCAATTTTCAGGATCATTCCAACTTTCAGAATCTCTTTCAATGGCCTAACTATTAACTATCATCACTTTGGTCTTAAGAGGAATAATGTATCCGTCAAATTCTGTTTCTTCCATGCATTCTCCAGGGGCTAAAAGAGGCTCTGGAGGGTGTAACTGTAGCGTTTCTTTTTTCTAACTTTAGATACTTCATCTCTTCAAGAACATTATCATCAACATTCATAAACCTTCTTTACTTTAAAGGTCTTCCTCTTATACTGTAGCCATGGCATTTGGGTTCTTCATCAGTTCCGACATTGCCCATTGAATTATTATAGATGAAGTTTCGGTTCCCCCAGAGATTATGTTCTACATCATTGAATTATAACTATTATAATTTCCCCAAATTAAGGGATTGACTCAAACTACTTCTCGGTGTATAAATGAGCTTGAGAATAGTAGCAAAAGACTAAAAGTAGTTATGTTGATCAACCTCACAGTGATGCATGCAGTAAGTTAACATAACTTAAACCCTATAATGAAATGACTTAAAATTTACTCCCTCCCGTTTACTTTAAGGGTCTTGCTTTTCTTGTTAGTCTATTTTTTTTTAAAAAGGCCAAATATGGCCTTGAACTATACGAAATGGACACATTTGCCCGTCTTTTAAAGGTGGTATCAACCTGCCTCAGAAAAATACATAAATTGAAAAAAGTTTACTTCGTGATATTACTCAAAGGCATAATGATCTTATGACATTCCAAGAGATTTTAATGACATAATTCTCATGCATTGCATTCATTTGTACATGTACATTGACCCATGAACATATGGCGTTATATACTCGTATATATGTATATATATATATATATGAGATATGGAAAAAGGTTACGGCGTTATATACGCACCACCACCTGATCAGCTGGTATACGTTGATGATTTGCCCACAGTGACCGAGATGATATGATGGGATGCCCTCAGAGGCTTGATGATGTTATGTACACCTATACCTATGCATGACACAACATTTACACGCAGGTGCATGATATTATAATTGTTTCAGGATTTGCAAATTTATTTAGACTCACAAGCGGAATTCCTTATTCCATGTTTCATCTATGTCTCTTAAGTACTGATTTTCATGCCTTACATACTCAGTATATTATTCGTACTGATGCCCTATTTCCCGGGTCCTGCATTTCATGCCCGCAGGTACAGCTAGGCAAGCTGACGGTCCCCCCTTATTAGGATTCTTAATCAGCGAGAGTTGGCGTGCTCCACTTGATCCGTAGCTGCTTTTGATTTTGGTACGATATGCTTGTATACATATATGGGTATGACGTGGCCCAGTCCCGTCCTTGTACAATTGTATTTTCTATTAGAGGTATGTAGACAATTATGTATAGTTGGATAGTATGTGGCCTTGTTAGCATCCAGTTATGGGTATATTGTTGTCAATAGCAGTCTTGCCGGCTCGCCCGCTGTATTCCGCATGTATATGTACATATGTCTTTTGGATAGGTTTCCCTCACGTATGTTATTCATGTTTATATCTTAGACGCATGCTTAAGGATGTTCGACAGTTAGGACTCGGGCATCCATCGCGGCCCACCTGTTTGGGTCGTGAAAAACACCACAATATTAACAAGAATTCTACCAAATTCAGAAATATCAAATCTCGCGACTCCATCAACCAACGCTTGAACATCCATAGCCCGATTGCCTCTCCTCCGCTAAAATCAATTGCCGATCTCCCAATCATGAACCGACTAATCCTCCTCCCAAATCATTCATTATCGTGACACATCAGTAAGCACCCTATAATTCACACCGGCACTGCGCGATAACAATCCATGAACATCACAATACACTATGCATAACCTCAAAACCGTAGGCAACACCAACACTAGGCTGAAATGATAGAACACTCCTCCACAAGGTGATGATAATGGTCCGCTCGCATTCGCATGGAAAAACAACTTGCATCACATTTGTAGCATCTTCACAACTTATCGGTGCCCAACTGATAACAAATGCCCGACGTCGCGTACGAATGAGTAGGAAGGAACCGAAGGCATAAGCTTCGACGAAATCAAATCGCACGATGAGAAATCAAGAATGCGAAGCTCTCCTAACAGCCATGTAGCCTCTCGAAGATAGTACAGACGTCTCGTACCGATCCACAAGGTTGTACTAGACTTGCTCATGACTCGTGAAACCTAAGTGAACCTAGTACTCTGATACTAAGTTGTCACGATCCAATTCTTGTTATAGGTCGTGATTGCGTCCAACGTCACCGTTAGGCAAGCTGACGGTGAACCATCTAATTAACTTTTCATTTTATTACTTTTAAAATCACAAGTCTTATTAAATAAAGAATTTAATGCATTTAAAATCCTAGATACATACAATGCTAGTTAGAAATTGTCACGACCGAAACCGATGGGCCGTGACGGGCGTCCGGTACCTTACTCAATCGAGTAAAAATATTATGTATCTATTCGTATCATGCTATCATAGGTAAATGAGACGGAAAGGCTGTCGTAGGATGACTAGAATAAAATATGCAGTACCAACTTATACATAAAACATACAAGCCCATAAGACCAAAGTGACCACTCGTACACTAAACATAGGCCGACCAGGCCATACAATCGTTTACGTACATGACATATGTCTACAAGCCTCTAAGAGTAGATAAATACCATAAAGGTCGGGACAGGGCCCCGCCTTACTAAAAAATACACGTCCTAATCATACTGACCAAATAAGTAACTCCGGAGCAAATGGAGCGCACCAACATCTTCCGATGACCTGATAACCTACTTGGGACTCTCGACCTGTCTATCGGGACCTGCGGGCATAAAACTCAGCGTCCCCAGGCTAAAGGGACGTTAGTAAAAATAATGTAGCAAGTATGTAAGGAATAAAAATCAGTAAATAATAGACATGAGAGAAGCATGGAGTAAAAGACTCGATATGTATGCCTGGATAACTCTGCAAATCATGAAATACTTATAGTGTCATGCATATACGTATGAATATCATGTCGTGCATAGGTACATGTGTTCATGACATCATCAAGCCTCTGAGGGCATCCCATCATATCATCTCGGCCACTGTGGGTAAAATCATCAACGTATACCAGCTGATCAGGTGGTGGTATGTATGTAACGCCGTAACCTTTTCCCATATCCCATATACATATAATATACATATATACGCGTATATAATGCCATCTGTTCATGGGTCAATGTACATGTATAAATGAATGCAATGCATGAGAATTATGTCAATAAAATCTCTCGGAATGTCATAAGATCATTATGCCTTTGAGTAATATCATGAAGTAAAACTTTTTTAAAACTTACGTATTTTTCTGAGACCCATGAACAAAAGATGTAATAACAAGACACATGGGAATTCAAGAACATAGGCACCTCTATTACTTCTATGAATAGATTCATTTATGGAAGTTGTGCATTTGCTCATTTCGTTCGTGTCATATAGATCATGGCAAAAGGAAATAAGGGATATCCTTAACATACCAGAGCCTATTCTCTTGGCAATCCCCCTAACATATGTCAATTGCGACAACACATAACGGCGGATCAAACTAGGGAAAATCCGTATGATATTCTTGAGAAAGATTGTACCGGGCTTCCTTTGAATTTGCATTTCCCTTTGAAACATTAGTTTGATACGTATATGGAAACTGGCGTATGATGATGGATTCCTATTATTTTAGTGATTCAGTCAACTATTAATGTGATGGCAATCCCTCTCTACTCTCGGCTAGGTAAGAACTTAATAGGGTGTAAAAAGGTGTAAACAAAATTTACCTTTGACCTTTCCTTCGATTTAATTTTGAGTAGATTCAATATTCCACCCTTGCATGTACCTTAACAAGTTCAAATGGAGAACTAACTTCATTTGTTTTGGCTCTAAGGGGACATGAGCTCACGTTAAAAGAGGCTCCAAATTCCATTACTAAGTAAACATTGTCATTTCTCTTTTATGATGTATGGAAGATGTTTTCTTTTATTAAAGAGAGTGGGCCCTACTTTTTGTATGACTAAGCCACATAGTCATCTTAATTGTGCCACCTTTCTTTGTGAGTTAAGACTCACTATCATAGCCTCTTTGGTCTGCCATGTATTAGCTCATCCATTCCCAACCAACTAACCACTAACATCTTAATTAATTGATAATCTCCCACTAAAATCAATAATTACCCGATTATAACACACCTTATATACTTTACTATCATGGTCATGCGGTACCTTTTATAGCACAAGTCCATAAATATCAGGTATTTTAGCTCGGGTTGTATTTTATCCCAACATGATTTGATTTGCTAACCCTCTCACATTCACGAATTTACTCATCACTTATTTGAAATAGCATAATGCTTATAATCTCAAAATAATCTCATTCCCGAACATACGTGGATTAGCTTACAACGAACTTTAACGTACGAAAATGCAGAATGTAACATTTATGTCTTTCACTTTATTCTCAAAACTCCAACAAGATATTCTTTTACTTTTAGCTCCCCTTGCTCTATCCACTGGCTCTTCGGGTTGCCTAACGTTCTCTACGGGAGCCACACAAAGGTAATATTTATCCCTTCCAGGATTCCAGTGCCTGTCTTTGTAAAAATAAATGAACATTCTAATATTCATATCTAACTATATTATTCTAGAGTGCACCATCTGGGTGTCTCACAAGGTGATCTATTAGCACATTTGCAATGTCCTTCGGAAATGTCAACTAACGCCAACAATCCATTCACCATTTTGGGTTACTCTAACCCCAGCCGGATCCTGATATCCCGCCCTTCTCTTAAACTACAATTGTTAGACCCCATAGGGAATAACTGAGATGGGTGTTGCTGATTGTACATACCTTTGTTACTGTTGAAGGTAACTCAAAATGCTTATATCTATCTTCCTGAATTGTAAATAATGATAATCTTCACTAACTGGGTACCTCGTACCCTTCTTCATATTGCTTCTTTACTTGTTGAAATTTGTATCTATCTTATGAATCTCCCATTGCCTTTCACCATAGGGGGGATAGATGTTCTTGCCTTAAGGATCCTTATCAAGAAGCTTACCCGTCTTAGTACACACATGTTCTGCTGAAAACCTCACATTTATCCATCATAGAAATGATGCAAACTCGAGTTCCTCTAACTCAACTCTTCCACAGCTATATTTCTTACTAACCGTCTTTCTAGATGTATGTATTGTTGTATTATGAATATAATAGAATTTAGAATTTGAATTTTTACGACTGAGCTCTACCACACGATCTAGAGTAAGAAGAAAGTGTGACAGTCCTAAATGCCCTGTAGCCTCCTGCTTATAAGTGTGGTGCATGGCACACCCATAAACAAGACTCTACTAGACACGCTTTTAGACTCCCTAGGACAGACCTGCTCTGATATCACTTTTGTCACGACCCAAACCGATGGGCCGCGATGGGCACCCGATACCTTACTCAACCGAGTAAAAACATAATGTATCTTTTCATATCATGCTATTATAGGTAAATGAGACGGAAAGGCTGTCGTAGGATAACTAGAATAAAACATGTAATACCAACTTATACATAAGACATACAGGCCTATAAGACCAAAATGACCACTCGTACACTGAACATAGGCCGACAAGGCCATACAATCATTTACGTACATGACATATGTCAACAAACCTCTAAGAGTAGATAAATACCATAAAGGTTAGTCAAAATATCAAGTTCAGAAGCAATCCTACAAGCACAAGGGCGTGGAGGTAAGTAACTACGGATAATTATAGGCGAGGAAGGACATCAAAAAGATACCGTCGAGTATACGATGTAATAAGCCCGCATCTTTACAAGAGTCAGAGGATCCTCCCTAAGTACTACAATGAAAGACTAGCTGAGGAAATAAGGAAGAAGGCTTCAACCTAACCAAAGAAACTCGAAGGAGAAATGGTCATGTAAAAACAGTCTCACTACAAAAATTATATGCACTCCAAAAGAAAGTGGTACCAACTGTGGCTAATGAACGTGGATAAAAATTGAAGGTAATATTCGAGAGCATATGAGTTGCACAAAATTCTGGCATGCGTGGGAACTAAGATAAGTTAAGTATACATGCAATAAGGGGGCGGAAAGACCAGGAAAAGTAATTGCATACGTTTAAAGAAAGCTGAGATAGAACGAAAGGAATTATTCGATCAATGATCCAGAATTAGTACGTTATGAATGCACTAAAGATTTTGGAGTATTATCCATGCAGCATATACATTGAGAATCATATAGGTGTAAAATATTCCGTTATAAGTTAAAAGAAAGAATTGAGTCCAGGTCATTAACAAAGGATTGAATTGTTAGAAGAATGTATCGTGGATATTCCATAGCGCCCATAAAAGGCTAAAGTAATAACTAATACCATGAGCAGCAGGTCGGGAGATAGCTTATGCCTACATAAAGGCTGATCAGAAGGAGGAGGAAACTAAAGAGCTACATCAACGAAGTAAATCAGGAATCTGATTACTGGACCCAGAAAATCTTAGACCTTGTGATTGAAAATATTGTAGGATTACTCTTAGATACCAAAGGTACACGAGAGATATTACAACAATAATATTATATAACGGCTCTACGAGAAAGCCAGTTAGAAGAGTACAGCCTCATAAGAAGTCAGTATGAAGCTCCCACCAGATTGTGTGTGCACCAGAGGTGCAAGTATTACAATAGAGCTACAAGTTGTGGATCATACCTATGTGGAAGGGAAGTTATGAAAGAGATAAAAGAGGTGATGCGAGATTTTAAAGCAAATAAGGTAAAGGTGAACAACATACGAGATACTCAAGTGCAGAAGGTTGTGAATAATCCATACTTCGGATAGAAGGCTAGAAGCGTTGGCATTCAGTGGCTAAGAAGGATAGCGGTGTCATCAGTGGCATATCTTCCAGCCTATGGTTTCTAGGTACCGAGAGATCTAACCAAGAGAGTAAAGAAGAGTTAGAGACGATGTGATGTCTCGCTTGATGTTCCAGAATAACATAAGGAATCTATGGTGCAAGCATAGTGAAGGAAGGTTGCGGTAGTATAAATAGATATGTATAGGTCGCAAGCTAAAGTATAGTAAAGCGTCAAGGTTTTGTGACAGGAGTAAGGATAAGAAAAAAAGGTGAGTGAGAAGGTAATGAGAATGGATAAGTCCTTGGGATTAAGCCCATGAAATCAAGAGAGCTGATGGTTTCTCTAAGTTATAGAAAGCTCAGTATAGCTTGAACAAAATCAAAAGAGTCTAAGACTAATAGCATTTAGGAGAGATGGAATGCTTCCCTGGTAGTAGGATGAGGGTGTAATCGCGATAACTAAAGGATGACATTTGGGCCTTCGATTGAGTAATGATATGATGAATTGTACATGATTAAAATACCCTCGTAAGGAGAATCACATTGGGATGCTATGAAATATAGTCATTGAAGTATAATATCGCCCCTAGGCGGATTAGGCATGCCACTTCAGATATTCCTGATGAGATGTAAGCCCTAGTGACAATGTATTACGCAAGAAGTTTCAAGTTATCAGTGATAGATTGTAAATCAACAATGGATGGATAAAAGTTACAAAGTATGAGATGAAATTAGGCCATCAGTCTTAAGGTGAACAAAAATGAAGAATCATTAAAGGACTTAGCTTTATGCATATAGGATAAGCAACGAGAGTAACCTGGAGTTCGGTAGCAGACCTCAGTAACGATAAATCGAAGTAAGAGTTATGTTGTAGTATGGCCTACTTAGATGTAGTAAAGCTAATGACTCCCATAGGGACAGCTTGTCATAATTTTGTATATGTTCACAAAGTGAGGCCTAGAGATTGGCTAATAGCTGGAGGAAAGAGAAGAGGAGAGTCACATAGGCGCACATACAAGGTCAAAGTCCTACAAGCCGCATGATAGAAGGTAGCAATAGTTACGAGAATGAAAGCATTCCGGCCACAATAGTGGAGTGAGAAAGAGGCCTAAATGGGGGAATGTCCTGGCTTTGGATTATTCAGAGAACAGTTGCCTAGATGACATGAAGAATACTACAGTATTCGGAAGACATAAGTTACGAAAATGATAAGCACATCAGTCAACATTCGAGGATGAATGTTCTGAATGGGGGAATGAAGTTACACCCCATATTTTCGTACATGGAAGTACACCATAAGAAAATTGATGAAAGCTCGGAAATGGGATGTTACATTCCGCATTTTTGTACATTAAAGTTTCAGCGTAAGTTAATCGACGTAAACTCGGGAATGAAATTATTTTGGGATTATAAGTATTATACTATTTCAAACATTGGATAACTATATTCGTGAAGGTGACAGGGTAAGAAAATCGAAGAAAATGAGTTTCATCGAAGGTGGACAACTTGGGGTAAAATACAGTCCGAGCTATAATACCCGGAATTTATGGACTAGTGTCATACAAGGTATCACATGACCATAATAGTAAGGTATACAAAGTATGTTAAAAGTGAGTAGTATTTTAAGTAATTTGAGATAATTTCTAACTATGTGGATAATTGAGTAATTATTGGTTAATGAAAGATTAACAAGTTAAACAAGTAATTAGTGGATAATTAATTCAAATATTTGGATAAGAATTACATCTCCCAATGTAGAAGCACATCAAAATCAATTGGTGACTCTTAAATCACAATGCAAGGTGGCAAAATTGGATGAATTTTGGTGGCCAAGTCATCATAATGTGGGGCCCACACCAATTAAGACTTAAAAGCCTCTCTAAATCACTTAAGGAGGTGTTTATATCTCTACAATATGAGGAAGATAGTCCTCAGCAAGTTCATACAAGAACATGTATGATAGTAACGTGAGAATTTTCTAAGCATCTTCAACAAATTCAACAAGTTTTCATAGCAATTCAACAAGATTTCATAACATCTTAAGCAATGTGAGATTTTGCAATCATAAGGGAGTACAGTATAATCTTTCTCAAGAATATCATACGGATTTTTCCCTACTTCGATCAGCCGTTACATTTTTCATCGCAAAAGACGTGTGTTAGAGGAATTGTCAAGAGAATCGGTCCAGGTATGTTATGGCTATTCCTTCTTTCCTTTCTGCATGATCTATACGACACAAATAAAATGAGCAAATGCACAACTTCCATAAACGACACTATTCATAGAAGTATTAGAGGTGCCTACGTTCTTGAATTCCCATGTATCTTATTATTACTTCTTCTGTTCAAGGGTCTCAAAAAAATATGTAAGTTGAAAAAAGTTTACTTCGTGATATTACTCAAAGGCATACTGATCTTATGATATTCCGAGAGATTTTATTGACGTACTTCTCATGCATGGCATTCATTTATACATGTACATTGACCCATGATCATATGGTGTTATATACGCGTATATATGTATATTATATGTATATGGGATATAGGAAAAGGTTACGGCGTTATATACGCACCACCACCTGATCAGCTGGTATACATTGATGATTTTGCCCACAGTGGCCGAGATGATATGATGGGATGCCCTCAAAGGCTTGCTGATGTTATGAACAAATGTACCTATGCACGACGTGACATTTATACGCATATGTATGGAATTATACATATTAATGATTCAAAGAGTTATTCAGACTTACATGTCGAGTCTTTTACTCGATATTTCTCTCATGTCTATTATTTAATGATTTTCATTCCTTACATACTCGGTACATTATTAGTACTGATGTCCCTTTTGCCTGGGGATGTTGTGTTTCATTCCCGCAGGTCCCGATAGACAGGATGAGAGTCCTCTAAATAGGCTATCAGCTCAACGAAAGGTGTTGGTGCGCTCCATTTGCTCCGGAGTTGGTTATTTGGTTAGTATGATTAGGACATTTAAATATTAGTAAGGTAGGGCTCTTTGTCCTGACCTTTATGACATTTATGTACTCCTAGAGGCTTGTAAACATATGTCGTGTACGTGAAACATTGTGCGGCCTTGTCGGCCTATGTTAAGTGTATGAGTGATCATTTTGGTCTTACAGGCCAGTATGTCACATGATAAGTTTGTATTCCCTCATGCTTTACTTCTGTCATGCCCAAGCCGATGGGCCGCGACGGGAACCCGGTATCTTACTCAACCGAGTACCAATATAACGTATCTTTCTTATTACATCATCATAGGTAAGTGGCCGAGAAGGGGCGTCATGAAATAACCAGAGTAAACATTGGGAATACCCGACATAGAACGACCCAACCTGATATAGAAACTCATACCTGTGACATACGGGCCTATAAGGCAAATGTGATCCATTATATACTTATAAATATAGGCCGAAAAGGCCATACAAGTATCATACATAACAACTATCTACAAGCCTCTAAGAGTGCATACTTATCATAGAGGTTGGGACAGGGCCCCACCATACCAAAAAACACACGTTTAAATCATATTGACCAAACAAGCAACTCCGGAGCAAACGGAGCGCACTAACATGTTCCGCTGAGCTGATAGCCTACTTGGAGGACTCTCGAACTCTCTATAGGGACCTGCGAGCATGAAACGCAGCATCCCCAAGCAAAAGGAATGTCAGTACAAATAATGTATTGAGTATGTAAGGAATGAAAATCAGTAAACAATAGACATGAGAGAAACGTGGAGTAAAAGACTCAACATGCATATATGAATAGCTCTGTGAATCATTTAACATTACAATGTCATGCATATGCGTATAAATGTCATACCATGCATGGGTATATGCATTCATAACATCTTCAAGCCTCTGAGGGCATCCCATCATATCATCTTGGCCACTGTGGGCAAATCATCAACGTATACCAGCTGACCGGGTAGTGGTGCGTATATAACGCTGTAACCTTTTCCCAAATCCCATATATATATATATATATATATATATATATATATATATATATATATATATATAATATACATATATACGTGTATACAATGCTATCTGGTCATGGGTCAATGTACGTGTATATGTGAATGCAATGCATGAGAAGTACGTCGATAAAATCTTTCTAAATGTCATAAGACCATTATGTCTTTGAATAATATCATTAAATAAACTTTTTCAACTTACGTATTTTCTGAGACCTATGAACTGACGATAGAATATTATGATACATGGGGAATCAAGAATATAAGTATCTCTAGCATTTCTATGAATAGAGTCATTTATGGAAGTTGTACATTTGCTCGTTTCATTTGCATTGTATGGATCATGCCAAAAGGAATGAAGGGATAGCCTTAACATACCTGAACCGATTCTCTTGACAATCCCTATAACATACGTTGATTGCGACAAAACATGTATCGAAGGATCGAACCGTACAATATTCTTGAGAAAGATTGTACCGTACTCTCTTATAATTGCAAAATCTCACGTTTTGAACTGTTGAAGATGCTATGAAATCAAATGCTATGAAATCTCACATTGAATTCTTGAAGATCAATATTTTGGCATTTGACATATGCTTAAAGTAGAGAGGCCCTCACGTTACATATGATATCTTTGTTACAGGTGTCTTTTGTTAAGTTTGATGTGGGCCCCACCTTATGTGGTGACTAAGACACTTTATTCTTTCAAAATATGACATTTTGCAAGACTTTTAAGATTCATCTTAACTTTAAGGGGGGGGGGGGCAGGCCACGTTTTGGCCTCTTAGGCTTAATCCCAAAGTCTTAATTATACCCACTAATGACTTATTTAACTAATTAATTCCCCCTTAATCAATAATTATCCAATTATCCACATAATTAGGAATTATCTCAAATTACTTAAAATAATACTCATTTTTAACACACTTTGTACACCTTACTATTATGGTCATGCGGCACCTTGTACGGCACTAGTCTATAAATACTGGGTATCATAGCTCGGACCGTACTTTATCCAAATGTCAAACTTTGACGAAATTTATTTTTTTCGATTCGCTTACCCTCTCACCTTCACGAATTTACTTATTTACTTGTTTGAAATAGCATAATATTTGTAACCTCAAAATAATCTCATTCCCGGGCTTGCGTCGATTAACTTATGATTAAACTTTAACATCCGAAAATGCGGGATGTGATCTCATTTCCAAGCTTATATCAATTTACTTATGGCGTACTTCCACGTACAAAAACATGGGGTGTAACATCATTCCCCTCTTTGGAACATTCATCCTCGAATGTTGAATGATGCATTAATCATTACCATAACTCATAGCTCTTGCGTATACTTTAATACTCTTCTTGCCATCTAGGCAACTGTTCTGTGAATGAATCCAAAGTCCAGAGCATTCCCCCCCTTAGGCCTCCTTCTCACACCACGACTTATAGTCAAAATCCTTCCAATCTCGTAAATGTCGCCTCCTTTTTTCATGCAGCATGTACGACTCTGACCTTGTGAGTGCGCCTATGCGACTCTTCTCTTCTTTTTCATCCAGCTTTTAGCCAATCTCTAGGCCTCACTTTGTAAACATATACAGAGCTTGACAAGATGTCCCTCTAGGCATCTATAGGTATACTTGAAGTTCTTTGCTCAGTACTTTTTTTTAAACTTACGAATATTGCTATATCTTATTTCATAGGCCCGGTTATCTATCCGCATGACTTTACTGCATCTAAGTAGGTCATAATATACCATAACTCTTACCTTGATTTATTGTTACTGAGGTTTGCCACCAGACTCCAAGTTATTCTCGTTGCTTATCCTATATGTATATATCTAAGTCCTTTAACGCTTCTTCATTATTGTTCATATTAAGACGGATGGCCCAATCTCATCTCATACTTTGAAAATTATATCTATCCATTGTTGATTCACCTCAATGTTGATCTACAATCCACTTTTGATAACTTAAAACTTCTTACGTAATATATTGTCACTAGGGCTTACGTCTCATCAGGGAATATCTGAAGTGGCTTGCCTAATCCACCTAGGGGCGATACTATACTTCAATAACCATATTTCATAACACCCCAATGCGATTCTCCTTACGTGGATAGTTTAATCCTATACAATTCATCAAAACATTACTCAATCGAAGGCCCAAACATCATCCTTTATCTATCACAATTACACCCTTATTCTATTACCAGGGTAGCATTCCTTCTCTTTTAAATTCTACTAATCTTAGACTCCTTTGAGTATATTCAGGCTATACTGAGCTTTTTATAATTATTGTTCTCATGGGCTTAATCCCGAGGACTTATCCCTTATCATCACCTTCTCACTTGCCTTTTCTTATCCTTACTCCTGTCTTCCTAAAACCTTGTCGCTTTACCGTACTTTAGCTTGCGACCTACACATATCTATTTATATTACACGTAACCTTCCTTCAACTTGCTTGCACCATAGATTTTCTTGTGTTATTCTGGAACATCAAGCGAGATATCACATTGTCTCTAACTCTTCTTTACTCTCCTGACTAGGCCTCTCAATACCTAGAAACCATAGGCTGGAAGGTATGCTACTGACGATGCCACTATCATTCCTGGATACTGAATCCCCGCGCTTCTAGTCTTTTATCCGAAGTATGGACTATTCACAACCCTCTACATTTGAGTATCTCATACGTTGTTCACCTTTACCTTACTTACCTTAAAGTCTCGCATCACACCTTCTATCTCTTTCGTGACCTCCCTTTCACAGAGGTATAATTCACATCCACAACGTGAACTTCTATTATAATACTTGCACCTCTCTACATGATTCAGTGAGAGCTTCACACTAGCTTCTTATGAGGCTGGTACTTTTCTCACTGGCTTAATTGAAGAGCCATTATAGAATATGGTATTTGTAGTATCTCTCTTGTACCCCTGATATATGAGAGTAATCCTACAACGTTCTCAATCACGAGTGCAATAATATTCTGGGTCCAATAATCAGATTCCTGATTTACTTCGTTGATGTAACTCTTTAGTTTCCTCCTCCTTCTGATCAGCCTTTATGTAGGCTTAAGCTATCTTCCGATCTGCAGCTCATGGTATTAGTTATTACTTTAGCCCTTCACGGATGCCATGGAATATCCATGATATAATCTTCTAACAATTTAATCCTTTGTCTATGACTTAGGCTCAATTCTTTCTTTTAACTTATACCGGAATCTTCTACAGCTGTATGATTGTCAACATATATGCTGCATGAATAATACTCCGAACTCTTAGGTGCGTTCATAACGTAACTCTGGATCGTTGATTGAATAATTCCTTTTGTTCCTTCTCAGCTTTCTTTAATCGTAAGATATTACTTTTCCTAGTCTTTCTACCCCTTATTGTGTGCATACTTAACTTATCTTAGTTCTCACGCATACTAGAGTTTTCGTGCAACTCATATGATCTCGAATATTACTTTTAATTTTACTTCCCGATCATTAGCCACGGTAGGTGCCACTTTCTTTTGGAGTGCTTGCAATGTTGTAGTGAGACTGTTTTTACATGACCATTTCCTCTTTAGGTCACTGAGCTTAGGTTGAAGCCTTTTTCCTTATTTCCTCAGCTAGTTTTTTTTGTTGTAGTACTTAGGGAGGACCCTCTGACTCCTGTAAAGTTGCGAGCTTATTACATCGTATACTCGACGGACCTTTTGATGTCCTTCCTTGCCTATAATTATCCGTAGTTACTTACCTCCACATCCTTATGCTTGTAGGGCTGCTTCTGAACTAATTAGATTATCTTCCAGTAGCACTCTCTTTTATTCCTGTAACATTCATACGGTACCTTTAGCTACCCAACTCCTATCTGAATATTTCTCAAGTATTATAATGACATTACTGTGAGGCTGAACTTAGTATATTGGGTTTTACTATGTTTATCTTACACGATCTACTGATTCGTCTGCAACCACCTGTCTAGCCACAACTAGGCTCTTCATGAATCAACTGTTAACTACTCGTTGGCCCATTCTCATATCAATATTCCACGTAATGTTTCTTGGGTTATTACTTTTGTCTTAGCTTACCTCTCGCACTGGCTCCTTATTTATTAAAAACATCCCGGGCCGGAACCCTTACTTCCTCTCCTTGACGCCGTGCTTGCATAATGTTCTGGAATCGTAGCATATCTGTTGGATTTGGATAAGTGCAATCTCATTTCTTTCTCATTTTATCGAATTCTTTCTTTACCATTTCATAGTTACTAGAACTACTAAATTCTGACGTAATGCCGCATCACTCCATTTTCCCCCTTTAGGGGAGTACTAAGAGTTGGAGCTATGATGACCTACCTATAGATGTTTTACCTCTTCATCTTCGGCATCCTTTCACATCATCGATGACCCTTACTCGCCTTGCGGTAATCCTTCTGTACCAAGGATAACAAAATTCCTTACTCGCGATGGTGACACTTAGTGTAACTGGCACATACAGTCCCTTAAGCTTAACTTTGCTCTCATTGCTTGCTTTAGGGAAGAGTCTTCCTGAATGACCATTCTCTGAATTTCTCATGAATCTTCTTCTGTTGTCCATTCTATTATCGCTGGAACGCAATCTGAAATTCTCATGATGCTGACTACTATCAAATCACTCAGTCCCTAATTCATGTTTAGTTTATCTTGTTCACCAGCCCATATTGATTTCTATTACTCTGGGGTTTAACTCTCCCTTCTGGTAGTCGCGTTGGAGTCATGAACTTATTCCTCGAAATGAGGATATGACTTTATGGCCTATACTCTTTTGTTGTCTCAAGGCCTATCACCTCTTGTCTTTTCCTTCACTTAGCTATAGACTTTGTAATACTGTCATCATTTTTTTTGTCATCTATGTATCACATCTTACTCATAATGCTTCATTAACTGTCTTCTTATTTCCCTGCTAACATTTATGTCTGTCACCTTATTCTGAAAACTTCAACAAGACATTCTTTTGCTTTTACCTCCCTTTTGCTCCATCCACTGGCTCTTCGGGTTGCCTAACATTCTCTCTCTATTAGGGACAAGAGCCATACTAAGGTAATATTATCCCTTCCAGGATTCGAGTGCCTGTCTTTGTAAAAAAAATTGAACATTCTAATATTCATATCTAGCTATACTATTCTAGAGAGCATCATCTGGGTGTCTCACAAGGAGATCTATTAGCACATTTGCAATATCCTTAAATGTCAACACTAATGCAAACAATCCATCCACCATTTTGGGTCACCCTAATCTCAGCCGGATCCTTATATCCGTACTGCTCTTATACTACTTCTGTATACCCCCATACGGCATAAATGAGATGGGTGTGGCCAATTGTACATACCTCTATTATTGTTGAAGGTAAATCAAAATGCTTTTATTTCTCTGCTTGAATTGTAAATATTGTTAATCTTCATTAACAGGATACCTCGTACCATTCTTCACCTTGCTTCTTTTACTAGCTGAAACTTGTGTCTACCTTTCGATTCTCTTATTCCTTTTTACCGTAAAAGTGGATAGGCATTCTTGACTTAGGGATCTTTATCAAGAAGCTAACACATCTTAGTATACACATGATCTGCTGAATACCTCAAATTTATCCGTCATAAGCATGATGCAAAATCGAGTTCCTCTGACTCAACTCTTCCACGGCTATATCTCTTACCAACCGTCTTTCTGGATGTAGGCATCATAGTATTATGAATAAGATAGAGTTTACGAGTTTGAATCCTTATAACTGAGCTCTACCACACGATCTAGAGTAAGAAGAAAGAGCGACAGTCCTAAGTGTCATGTAGCCTCATGCTTATAAGTGTGGTGCATGACACACCCATAAATAAGACTCTACTAGACACGGCTTGTAGTCTCCCTAGGACAGAACTGCTCTGATACCACTTTTGTCACGACCCAAGCCGATGGGCCGCGACGGGAACCCGGTACCTTACTCAACCGAGTACCAACATAACGTATCTTTCTTATTACATCATCATAGGTAAGTGGCCGAGAAGGGGCGTCATGAGATAACCAGAGTAAACATTGGGAATACCCGACATAGAACGACCCAACCTGATATAGAAACTCATACCTGTGACATACGAGCCTAAAAGGCCAATGTGATCCATTATATACTTAAAATATAGACCAACAAGGCCTTACAAGTATCCGTATACATGACATCTGTCTACAAGCCTCTAAAAGTACATAAGTTTCATAAAGGTCGGGACAGGGCCCCGCCATACTAAACAACACACGTCTAAATCATACTGACCAAACAAGCAACTCCGGAGCAAACGGAGTGCACTAACATCTTCTGCTGAGCTGATAGCCTACTTGGAGGACTCTCGACCTGTCTATTGGGACATGCGGGCATGAAACTCAATGTCCCCAAGCAAAAGGGACGTAAGTACAAATAATGTACTGTTACACCCCATATTTTTGTACGTGAAAGTGCGCAATAAATAAATTAATGGAAGCTAAAATGCGATGTTACATCCTGCATTTTCGTACGATAAATTTTTGTCGTAAGTTAATCGATGTAAGTTCGAGAATGAGATTATTGTAAGATTATAAGTATTATGCTATTTCAAATAAGTGATGAGTAAATTCGTGAATGTGAGAGGTTAAGCAAATTGAAGAAAATGAATTTCGTCAAAATTTGACATTTTGAGGTAAAATACGGTCTAAGCTGTAATACCCCATATTTATGGACTAGTATCGCACTAGGTACCACATAACCATTATAGTAAGGTGTATAAGGTATGTTAAAAGTGAGTAGTATTTTAAGTAATTTGAGATAATTCTTAATTATGTGGGTAATTGGTTAGTTGTTGGGTAATGGGATATTACCTAATTAATTATGGAATAATTGGATAATGATTAAACCCCCAATTATGGAATTATGTGGTAGCATCCCACCCAATTTAAAGTGACTCATTAAGTCTTGCCTAGATGTCATATTTTGAGGGTTTAGGATGGCTTAGTCATCCACCAAGTGGGCCACACCCAAATGCTTTCTACAATTAGCAAGTCCATCAAGTTACTACATATTTTTGGGCAATGTAAATTCATGTGTATCTTAAAAATCAAATTGGGTCTCTTGTGTTAGTAGAGTGATCTGATCGTGAGAAGTGATCAAAACAATTCCATACAAATTCTAAGAGATTCGGTTATTGGTTGTTGATTGTTGATTCTGTAAGCGTGAAATTGCGATTCTTATGGTGTACGGTGCAATCTTTCTCAATAATATCATATGGATTTTTCCCTACTTCGATCCGTCGTTATATGTTCTTCGCAAAAGACGTGTGTTAGAGGAATTGTCAAGAGAATCGGTCCATGTATGTTAAGGCTATCACTTCTTTCTTTTTGGCATGATCCATACACAAAACGAGCAAATGCACACCTTTCATAAATGACTCTATTCATAGAAATGCTAGAGATGCTTATGTTCTTGATTCCCCATGTGTTCTATTATTCTATCATCTGTTCATGGGTCTCAGAAAATACGTAAGTTGATAAAGTTTATAATTAAAGGCATAATGGTCTTATGACAATCCCAAAGATTTTAGTGACATACTTCTCATGCATTGCATTCATTTATACATGTACATTGACCCATGATCAGATGGCGTTATATACGCGTATATATATATATATATATGTATGTATGTATGTATGTATGTATGTATATGGGATTTGGGAAAAGGTTACGGCGTTATATACGCACCACCACCTGATCAGCCGGTATACGTTGATGATTTTGCCCACAGTGGCTGAGATGATATGATGGGATGCCCTGATAGGCCCGATGATGTTATGAAATATGTACCTATGCATGACATGACATTCATACGCATATGCATGACACTGTAATTATTTCATGATTTACTGAGTTATCCAGACTTACATCTTGGGTCATTTACTCTATATTTCCTCCACGTTTGTTATGTACTTATTTATGTGCCTTACATACTCATTACATTATTCGTACTGACGTCCCTTTTGCCTCGGGCTGCGTTTCATGCCCGTAGGTCCCGGTAGACAGTTTGAGATTCCTCCAAGTAGGCTATCAGCTCAACGGATGATGTTGGTGCGCTCCATTTGCTCCGGAGTTTCTTGTTTGGTCAGTATGATTTAGATGCGTATTTTTTGGTATGGCGGGACCCTGTCCCGACCTTTATGATACTTATGTACTCTTAGAGACTTATAGACAGTTGTCATGTATATGAATAATTGTATGGCCTTACAGGCCTATATTTTGAGTTTACAAATGAATATGTTGGCCTTATAGGCCCTTATATCACAAGTATAAGTTTTTATATCAGGTTAGGTCGCCCTATATTGAGTATTCCCATATGTTTATTCTGGTTAGCCCATGATGGCCCGTTCGGCCCATTTGCCAATGAGAGTACGATAAGAAAGATATATATGTTGGTACTCGGTTGAGTAAGGTACCGAGTGCCCATTGCGGCCCATAGGTTTGGGTCATGACAAAAGTGGTATCAGAGCAGTTCTGTCCTAGGGAGTCTACAAGCCGTGTCTAGTAAAGTCTTCTTCATGGGCGTGTCGTGTACCACACTTATAAGCAGGAGGCTACAGGGCATTTAGGACTGTCACTCTTTCTTCTTACTCTAGATCGTGTGGTAGAGCTCAGTTGCAAGAACTCAATTTCATAAACTCTATCTTATTCGTAATATAATGATGCCTACATTCAGAAAGACGGTTGGTAAGAGATATAGTTGTGGATGTGTTGAGTCAGAGGAACTCGATTTTGCATCATGCTTATGATGAGTAAATGTGAGGTCTTCAGCAGATCATGCGTGTACTAAAAGGTGTAAGATTCTTGATAAGGAGTTTTAAGGCAAAACATGGAGTAAAAGACTCAACATGCATATCTGAATAGCTTTGTGATCATTTAATATTACAATGTCATGCATATGCATATAAATGTCATACCATTCATAACATCATCAAGTCTCTGAGGGCATCCCATCATATCATCTCGGCCACCGTGGGCAAATCATCAACGTATACCAGCTGATCAGGTGGTGGTGCATATATAACGCTGTAACCTTTTCCCATATCCAATATATATATATATATATATATATATATATATATATATATATATATATATATAGAGAGAGAGAGAGAGAGAGAGAGAGAGATTTAAAGACTCTATTATGTCGTACATAATAAGTTTTCTAGTTTGATGATTTTAGATAATTATTTTATACTATTGTCAATTTCATTCATAGGATTATTAGGAAGTAGTTAGCTAATCATTACAGTGGGTTGCTGTGGTACATTGCCTGCATCTGTCGTGCCCTATTTTCTTGCGAAAGCGAGTTTTGATGTTATGACAACTCTTTTAGACGGGAGATGGAGTGTTAAAAGAAGAAGAGTCGCCACCTAACGGTTTTATGGTACGTTAGGGCACCTATTATGCAGATAACTCTGTTTGACTAGTCAACGCCACCAAAGATCGGGTAAAGGGCGCAAATTACTTCAAAGAGAAGGTGTTAGGAACTCTTCGAGGTCTACAACAGTGGGTCCCGACCGAACTTAAGACTATGTAGATTATAATTAGGCAAGATGATCAGAGACAATAAAAGGTCAAAGAGTTTTATTATAACACAAAGAGAATTGATAAAAATCTTAAGGATTACAAGGATATAACTATAACGGTCTATATTAGATGACTAAGTGTGTAAAGAAAGAGAAAAAGGGGGGTCCTAAGTTTTTTAGTCTAAATGATCACCCCGTGCAACATAAATAATACTTCGCAACTCCCTTAAGATAGGGAGTTACTCATATTATTCAGCAGGCACATACTATCATCTCCTGCTACCCGATTACTATGTTAAAGTTGTTTACCTACCAGCGCTCTAATTCAATTCTTAGTCGTGCCCTATGCGTGCACTACCCTTCCCATGCCTATGGTCCATGAGGCATTGGACCTCTATTTAGGGTAGTTCTAGACTTTACTTAGGCTGCTCAGAATGATAAACTAGGCTACATACAAAACAAGTAGAACTTCATATAAAGGTAGTTAAGGGCTCAAGTTAGCCTTCACACTTAGACAACAAATGCACGCAGGAAGATTCAGTATTGTGAATAAGCAGTTTCAGAATTGAGGCAAATTGAATTCATTAAACCCTATAGACATGGTTTCTATATGACTCCGAATTCCAGCATCGTATATACAACATTATTGCCCTTAGTGACTTAGGCGAGGAGGCAGTAAAATGTTTGTAGCTTAGAGCTAAGCGCTAATTTTATGGATACGTGTCTTAGGAAGGTGACATTGTCCTATAGGCATGATTTCTAATAGTGGCCTGGTTAAGCAATGAAACAGTGTTTGAGAGTCCAGCATTAACATGGTTAATCTTATAAACCATTCTAGGCGAGTGATAATACCCTATAGGCAGGATTTCTAACGATTGGCAATTGAAACTAATTTTTAATACTTAACCCCTATAGGCATGTTTTCTAGGCGAGCAATATGATAACCATAGCAATAGCAAATTAGCCAATTAAAGTCCTATAGGCATGATTTCTAGATGAATATTAGTAGAAAATAAACTAGTATAATCCTATAGGCATGGTATCTAAGGAATATGCTGCAGTAATACAAATTGAAGGAAAGTTTATTGGCATTTGTTTCCTATAAGCATGCTGTCTAGTAACACATAGCACTAGACATAGGAATAAATAAAGCACTTAAGCTCATGCTTTGATAGTAAACAAGTTGTGTGAGTGTATGATTTCCCTAATGGCATGATTTCTACTAGTGTACATGGAGATTGAATAGCATATACGACAGGTTGGATAAAATAACAAGTAGATCATACAAACCATATATGCATGTTTTTTACCCTTTCATGCAAACATTAGAGTATGCCCGTTTCCCCAGTTTCACTAACACCCCAATTGCTTATTACAAAATTATTACAGACCAGATGATAAATATAAGTACAAATATTACACAAGAAATAATAGTAGGCCAACAGCAGGCCCAAAGGGGCTACCCAATATTGCCTGAACCTTCAACAAACTCTTTATTCGCAAATAGCATGCCCATATCCAAATAGGGGACTACGCCCATCAACACGGCTCAAAATCCATAAAAGGACTCAAGCCAGACCCAACAGTCACAAATTGACCATAGGACCCAGATATTGAATTACGCAAATGTCACTTAAACAATCCAGTTTGGCAGATTCAGTAGATAGAATGAGGAAAGAAACTGAGTGTTAGAGACAGCTCAAGTTCCAAGAGAATGACCAAAAGACCCTAAATCCTAGTGTGTCAAAGTTCACAAGAGTCTCAAATGGACCCCGAGCAGTGCTCACACTAGGGAGGTCAATAGAGAGAGTTTTGATGGCCTTGGCTTTCGGCCGGTCAAGGGTGGTAGATTCAGAATGAGAGTGAGAGAACAGTGATCAAATGATAGGATTTGAAGAGGTGCACTGATATTTTAGAAGCAGACATAACATGGGTGATCAAACAAAGAGCATACAAGCATAGAGGATTAACAAAACTCAAAGAACATGGTTGATATCACAAGTTCAAACACTTAGCATATTAGGCAGAAAATATTTTGAAGGAGGCAGAGGAATCAAGTTTTTCTAAGATTATAGGTTCAACATATAAGAGTGCACAATGCCACACAAATTTAGAATAGAGCACCAACCTGAAGGATTTCAAATGTTAATCTAGCATAATAGCAGTTCTAGCATGAAAGTTCTAATAAAGTCCCAAATATCATATCAATATACCAATGGTGCAGCTTGGCAAATATCATGAAAACTTAACATGATCGAGAAGAGGTCATAGCACAGAAACTTGGGACATGAAAAGGTGTATATTAGTTACTCATTAACATACATAAGAGGGAAAATGAAATGTTTATCCTAAAATCCTAAGTGATGCTAAGGATCAGGATAGCAAGGAAACATGTTTAGAGTAAACCTTAAAGCAGTGTTACATACAGTTGTGGCTAGTACACAAAGAACAATCGATCAAACACAAGACTCAACACTAAGTGATTCATTCAAAGTAGAGGGAGGTTTCCATAGAGTTGTAGTAGTATCCAAAGCAAGGCATGCAGAAAATTCTATAACTAACAACATATAGTCACAACAATCAGATTCATATGAAAATAGGCACGCATTGAAGCTCAACACTAAAACGTATTCAGATGCTAGAGGTACAGAACTGATTCCAAAAGAAAACAAAGAACCAACATAGAAGTGCAGTCCACAGGGAAGAACACATACTAGCCTAACACAAACTAAGAACAAATCAGTAAACTATCTCATGTAAAATGCATTCAACTATCATAGAATGACAAACGAGTATTGAACATTATCATAATAGTGCAATATCAGGGATTCACAACTAAATCATGCTCATAGAATTCAAACACATATAGGTATGCAGAAGGAAAGAAAGAAAATTAACATTGCAAGGGTTAAAAGCACAAACCAGTAGCAAAATTATACAAGCAAAAGAATAGTAAAGAGCATAGTAGCAAGAACCCCAGGTCTCTGATGCTTCTGAGTTCACAAGAGCCTTGTAAGGGCCCCGAGCAGTGCTTGCACCAGAGGAGGTTAATAATAATACTATGGCCTTGGCTTTCAGCCGGCCAAAGAGCCGAGTGTTTCAGAGAAGGTGAGCGAGTGGGAAAAGTATAGAGTGTAATAGCAGTGTTGACTTCTAGTTTTAGAGGGGAATTGAGGAGGGGTTTATATAGTAGCAGATTTAAACGAACAAACAAGGAAAATCATCAGTCAAACACAAGAAAGGAAAGAATATCACATGCAATCGAAAAATCTCAAACCCTAGTTGACAGAAATCAAAGATTCAACCAAAAACCTTGGGGAATCAACCTCATATCGCCTTGCCATGAGTGTATATAGACGGAATACTGTCTAAATTTTGAAGCTTGAAGACGGATTCCACATTATTCCAGGTCTGGTACTTGCCAAAAATAGGCAAGTACAAGTACCAAGTAATACCAAAATCATGTAAGTAACAGAAGAATCGAGCGTATATGGAAGGGGAATCATGGAGAGATTCCATATTAGAACCGGAGTTGGGAGATTTAGAAGAGGCGGCTGCTAGGGTTTGAGAGGAAAATAGAGAACAGATGGAGGGATATTAATACGTTAGTAGAAGATTACAAAAATGTAAGATATAATTTTGCCCTTGAATAAAATGACAAATGTAATAAAATTGTAAAATATAGGCTATTATTGCAAGGTTGTGCAAAAAATACTAATGTAATTATATTTAATGAAGTAAAAATATTTGAAACATGTATTATGGGTGCAAATAATAATTTAGATGATTAGGTCATCACAAGAATAATTTAAAGGAATAACTAATAAATATTCAAGTAATTTAAATGCATGAAATTCAATTTTAAAGCTCTAAAAAATTATAAAAAATGCTTGTATAGATTTTGTAACTAAATAATGATGCAAAATGATATTTTTGAAATGTATATATACCATTTGAGAAAATAAGAGGACAAAATTGGGTATCAACAGCATCCACAAACAAAGAGTAGTCTAATGGTACATTAACAATATTACAAATTTTGGTCTTTCTTTTTAAAAAATATAATCCCTAGGGTGTCTACCCATAGCATTTCATCGACAAACACTAGAGGAACTACCAAAAAGTTGATTCTTGTTTCCAATTGCTTCCCTGCTTCCTTTGCCAGCTTGCCTGCCACCCTATTTACCTCTCTGTAAACATGGCTTACTGGTGGATGCTTCAGTGCTGCTAGGAGTGACTTGCATTCGCATACCATAGTGTCATAAATCAGGTGACCTTTGTTAAAACATTGGATTACCTCTCTTGAGTCTAAGTTAATCTCGAAGGGTAGGAGACCCTTTGATATTGCCGTCCTTAGCCCTTGCATAAAAGCTGTTAGCTCTAAAGGTGGTGTATTAGTGCAATTTATCTTTCCCATGAACCCCATTACCAGTCTCCCTTGCTGTTTCTAATTACTCCTCCTATTCTCCTATTCCATCTTTTTGGTAGGTTGCATTATCAGTGTTTAGCTTATAAGAACCCCTCCTTGGTGGATGCCATTTGACCCATGTTACAAGGGATATTTTATCATAGTCATGCTATAAGTGTAATGCATTTTTACGTCTTTTATTTTTGTGAAGTTAAATAAAATATTCTTTTGTATGGTTCATGCGCGCGCGCGCGCACGCATGCGCGCGCGCACACACACACACACACACACACACACATATATATATATATATATATATATATATATATATATAATATTGCTCTATTAATTTTATAATTTTTTGGAATTGTTTGATAAGTTTACTGTATTTTTATTTATATAATTATCTTACTATTAATTTATAAAATATTAAAATAAAAATATCCGTGGAGTTTAGCCCCGCACCACAGGGCTTAGGACTTGCCTCGCCTCATGGCCGCGCCTTTTAAAACACTTTATTTAATATATTTTTGCCCTGACAAAAATTTTGTAAGTATGTCAATAGAAAAACAATTTTGTGCATTTCTTATTAGTATCAAAATTGTATTATATGTTGATGGATAATAGACTTTAGAATCAGAAATGCCTTCAATTGTGAACTAGCTTTTATATAACTGGTGTAAAATTATTAACCTTTTTGTGAATATTTACCAACAAAATTGGTGACACATCTTAATTCAAATGTAGTTGATTGGTGAATTTATAAATGCAAAATCTGTTATATTATCTAGATCATCAACATTTGCATAATTTAATATCACAATTGTTTAATTTATATTATTGGTATTTGCTTATATAACATATTATTTTATATTCATGGAGTAAAAATAAGGCAATAGACTATAATGAAATATAACTCTGACTAATTAAAGAATTTCAAATGCTATTGGTCAATAAACGTAAACAATTAAATAAAATAATAAAAAAATGTTAAAAAACTACTTGTGTCGTCAATTTGCTAGTGATAATCAAAATTCAAAATTTCATCTATAATACACCTAATATTAAACAACATTCATTTAGAAATATCCGTAGCATATTTAACAAATTCATCAAATAACTTCTTCTTTTATATTTGAATGAACGTAAGAATATAATTTTAAATAAAATATGCTATAATTGAACTATAGACAAATTACTTAAGGTGAAAAAAGTATTAATTTATTGTCATAAAATATCAAAATGTGTTTCTTGTATTAGAGTATATCAGGATACAAAAAGGACTACACAGGGTGGTTGTCAATTATTAAAGAGAGAAGCATTTTTTTTTGCTTGGTACAGGAGGGGACCAAACGTATAAAAGGTTGATTAATCCATTCTATTTCCAAATTTGTTTGTACTAGTAGAGATTATAAAAAACCAGTCAATTAATGTGACAGAACCGAACCGCCGTAGAGTGTAGAATTCACGCCGTTGTCTGTACATCCGCACATCGGAGGCAAATTTCTTGAATCAATGGACGGCGACGAGGAAGATTTCGTGTTCTACGGAACACCTATAGAACGAGAAGAAGATGTGACCAGCCGCAAGAAGAAGGCCGTCGCTGAGGCCTCTGGCCAGTTGCGAACCCTTGCCCCATGGAAACAAGAGGTACTCGATTTCATAGATTAATGAGTTTGGATTTTTTTCTGCTCGTTTCTTGTGTGAAATTACTTGATTTCCAGTGGAGCAATGTAACCTCGTTTTTTACACATTGCATAGCACCTTTTTTTGGGGGGTAAATATCATGTGTGTTGAGTTTAAGGTAGTTTTCACTGATAGTATAAGAAAATTGATAATTGTTTTAACGCTTTTGCCGAACCTAGGGTCGTTTTGGTTCAATTGTGGGATAGACAAGGATATCCCATTGGATTAGCTATACTACCTCTATATGGGATAGCTAATACCACCATTTTGGTATAAAATGTATACGGGTATTAACTAATACCCATAACCAAGCATGGGATAAATACAATCCCAAATTCTTTCCCGCTATTAGTATCCTTATCGCGGTAACCAGACGACCTACTACTTTATTAATACCTGTATCCCATTTAAACACATGCCGGTGCTGAATTAAAAATAGGTGCTTGATCAAAGTTTTTCATCCGCAGAAGCTTTGTTGTTTATCTTCTTCCATCTGATTTTTTTACTTATTAGAGAAATTGATTTTTAGGTCACAGATGAAGAGGGACGGAGGAGATTTCATGGGGCATTTACTGGTGGTTTTTCCGCTGGATACTACAATACAGTTGGCTCTAAAGAGGGTAGAGTGTAATTTCCCATTTTATTGTTTGAGCTCCATTTCAGTGATTTTTGATAATTTTATTGGACCTACTAATGTGAGATTCTTTTTGAACCATTCATAACAACGTTGTAGGATGGACTCCGCAGTCATTTACGTCGTCCAGGAAAAACAGAGCTGAATTCAAACAACAGAGTCTCTTTAACTTCTTGGATGATGATGAGAAAGCTGTATGTTCTCTTTCTTGCATTTTCTTCATAGTTATAATAAGAATATAGAATGGTATATTATTTTGCTTTTGAGTTACACCTAGAAATTTCAATAAATATGCTGACAAAACATCAGCTTTTGGCTGGAAATGTGAGAGCTCTAGGGATGCTATGCTTACATTTATTATCAGTTGATGTCCTCTTGCAAAAACAAACTCCGTGTATTTACTTTGACAGAGAATTTTTGAGAGAATATCCGTTTACTACACGATCTCCACCGTTGCCTTGGCAATGCTAGCTTTTACGGCTTCATGGTGCTCATTTTGTGAATTATGTGGAAGCTTAAAATGACATGTTTTTGAGTTGAGCTGGTACTGATCATCCGTTCATTATTGTTTCTGTTTCCCTAGAAGCTTACTCTAGTTTTACATCATAGGAAATGGAGGGTCGTCTGGGGACATCGATGCAGTATGATACATTTGGATTTACTGCTGCTGAAGTTGCTCGTAAACAAGCTGAGAAGGAGCAAAATCAGAGGTGTTCTATTGTGTTTAGCTGCTGCTTATGTATAAAATTGTTAGTCTGTTAGCTTAGACTGTTGTAATCTTAATATCCTCCTCATGAAGTGCAACCCTGTTTCTTGCAGTCTTTCTGCACAATTTTTTACTGTTATTGAAAGGATTTATGTCCATTTTACATTAAGGCATGTTCTTCGTTACTATATCATATATGCTTTGCATCTTCCTAAAGGTTCTTGTGATTATTAAATGGCCGCATAATGGGTGAGATAGTCTCCTCCTTGATGTACATATATTATTATCAGCAACAGATGTAGTTGACATTGCGAATGAATAGTTTTCTCGATGTACCAGGAGTATAGCTTCCCTTATTTGCTGCGTTTACCTATGCTGTCCGTGCCAGCCTACCCTATTTAACATGACTCAGTTAATTGTTGTGTTTAAACTTTTATTCTCTGTTTTTCGTTAGTGTTGGTTCCATCTTCACTCGAGTAGAACTAGATTGAAGGAACCTTTGATGTTTAAATTCCCTTCTTTGAGCTTTAAATTAATTACTCTTTTCCTTCATCTTCTTCTTTTTATACTTCTAAAATCTTGCTTGTACTGCAGGCCCTCTGCTATACCTGGACCAGTTCCGGACGAAGTGGTACTTCCAGCGACAGAGTCCATTGGTCTGATTCTATGTCCATTGAGAAGTACCTTTTGTTCATGAAGAGAATAATTTCTCACTATGTTATTCTTATTTTTGGGCAGGGCTCAAATTACTGCAGAAGATGGGATGGCGACGTGGTCGCTCAATTAAGGACTCACATACTGATTCCCTATATAGTACGTGTCTACATTTAAAACCCTTTTCCCTATGTCATGCTTAGTCTGCTGAATATTTTTAATGTACGGTGCATTTCCTGGCATGCAATATTGGTCTCAGGTGTAATTTAGCCATATGCGCTTCAAATTGTTTATGTTTTTAGTTGGCTGGGTAAGATTGGGGAGTATTACAAATATGTATTTTCCATATTTATATGTGTATATAGGGAGTTAATATCAAATATGAAGTGGAAAATCCAACTAGAAGATGGTATTCCTTTTGAATTTTGAAAATTCAATTTTCATAGTCTTAGTTGTGCTTTTGATTGAAGGGGAGCCTTGGCGTAGCGGGTAAAGTTGCTGCCATGTGACCAGGAGGTCACTGGTTCAAGTCGTGGAAACAGCCTCTTGCAGAAATGCAGGGTAAGGCTGCGTACAATAGACCCTTGTGGTCCGGCCCTTCCCAACCCCGCGTATAGCGGGAGCTTAGTGCACCGGGCTGCCCTTTTTTAGTTGTGCTCTTGAAAATTTCGGAATTTGAATTTAATTACTGGTCTTTTTAGTGTGGTGCTCAGTCAAGTGAATAAATTTTTTATTTCTTATGACTTCTTTTTCTGGACTCCAGAAAGATTTTCTGCTCACTTTTTCATATAGAAAGTTCAGTTTAAAGCCAATACCTAAATGGATATGATTAGCTAAAGATTCATAACTTGAGGTTTTGGAACATTTGTGAATTTTGTAATGTACCGCTCCAGCAAAAACCACAATTGTTCTATGCATCTCTATTTTTGTGAGGATCCTTCAGAATTCCTTCCATTTTTAGTCAGTGGAATTCAGTGAAAGTTTGTTCAACTAAGCTGACTGATTTTCGGGACCATGTTCTTGTCTGTCTGCTGGTCTATCGCCCTCGTTAGGGATCACTGGTGGTCAAAATGTGTATATGGTGATGTGGGTCGGTACTTTTTGATGTATCCCTGGTCGGTATCCTTATTATCTCTTAGTATGAAGCTACAATTCTTGTCCTTGAGAGTTTAATCCAGTAGTTGAGTCCCTTGATGAGTTCAGTAGACAGTCCGACACTTAAATATACTAGACCAGTATGTAATTGAGCTTTTGAAAAACAAGCCCGACAAGAACTTTAGCAATGACTTAATTGGGCAGCTTTAGGGCTGCTCGAAGATAACTGTTTAGACCAGGAGCAAGCCTTCATGAATTTCCACTAGTTTTTGCAGAACGCTTTAACTAGTTGTTTGGCTCTGGTAGAACTTTAGTTAGATATTGAAAATTTTGTATAGTCCAATCAGTTCTTGACATATTGTCAGAAGCAAACATATCGGAGTTGACAAATTGACCTTACTAGAGTACTTTTGCACTGGTTTAAGAAAGCTATTTAGACCGGAAGGAAGTGTGAACTTATTTTCTTTTAATGACAATGGTGTCTGGGCCAACTTTAGCGCACCTTGACTATCCACCGGATCCCTGCTACCTTTCACGAATACAAGTACCCAGTAGTTCTGCTCTCTAAAGCTTGGGCTGATAGGAAGAATTCACCAAGTGACTTGAAGTAGAGACCCCATGGTTCTCCTCCCACTTCATTGACCACTAGGCTGCGGGTGCTAAGGAAGTGTGAACTTATTTTACAAGTTTCATCAGAATTCTTTTCCTTTGTTTCTAGAGAGTTATTTTAATGATGCCTAACATTTTCATGTACATTTATGGTACATATTTGGTGTTCAAGAATACTGAATACCTTCAATAGAGAGTTGGGGTTACCGGTTAGCGTCATAAAAATATTGGGGCTACCTGTTTTAGCTTTCATTGTAGGACAGTCAATTCTTGCCTTTGTTCTTGGCGTAATTTTTTGGGTGTAGTGTTTGATCATTGTTAGCCAATTATTTTGAAGTTAAATATTTAATTCTCATGCTTTATGAACTGAGTAGATTACTTTATCAAAAAAAAAAAAAAAACTATTAGTGGATTTGTTGGAATATGTATATTCAGTAAACGCATCTCTCTCTTTCTGATCTGCAGATGCTAGGAGAGAGGCAAGAAAAGCTTTTCTTGCATTTTCTTTTGCTGATGTCAACACACAACCTTTGCGGTCCGGGCTAGTTGAAAATGATGCTGATAATATTGTGGATCTACCAACTGATGATGGGAGTCAGTTTTCGAAGAGCACACCGGTGTGTCTGATGCTTTATATCTTCAAGTCTTTTTTCATCATCTAGGGCTTTATATTTCTGTTACAATTTTGAAAGTTGACTGTTTCAGCGTCTTATTAATTGCATCTCATCCTCATGGTAATGCTTCATTTAGTCTGTTTATGTTACTGGCGTGGCCAGTGTGAGTGGAAGACTGTCGAGATTTTGCTGTCTTTTTTCTTCTTTTTTTTTGGGCGATACAATGATGCTATCGATTTTCTTAAAGCATTCGTTTCTTATAACTTATGCCCCTAATCTTTTAGGAGTGCCTGATGTGCGGATTTCAGTTTTTTCTTTCTCTTTCAACTAGAACAAAGTGAGGTTATCTGTACCGAACTTTTTGATTGTATGATTTCTCAAGTTTATTCTATTCACTTTTTTGTTTGGTGAAAGAAGGGGATGTCAACTGAATCTAGTGATTGACCTATGTTACCCTAAATAATGAATAATATAACATCTTCTATGAACATGTTACATGCGGAGGGAATTTAGACTTTAACATACTAACTCATTGCATGTATTTGCCGACCTAACATAGTTCCTTTGCCCGACATCTTTCTGACAAAAATAATTTTCTTAGAAAATGAAGAGTAAAAGGAGAACGAAAGCTGGCCTCAATTGACAACATTATAAGATGTACATCATATAAAGATCTAAAAAAGAAGTGCACACAGGCCTTTGGAGACTGGTTACTTCAAGAAACAGTCTTTTTGTCATGCCATTCAATGGCAAGAAACTCTCTTTCTCAATACATTCCTTTTTCATGAAATCTTTTGAGTTTTCAATATTTGAGAACTGATAAAGACAAAATGGGATTCTCCATTTGGGTTGGATGCATTCATTCCTACTACATGGTTGTAAGCGAGATCAGAAGATTGTCATTTGCTTGCGTTCTTTCTTTTTCTTTTTGATAACAAAAGTAGTGGTTTTGTATTCTTACAGAAATTTCTATGCTCTCATTTAATTTATGCTTTGGGATACTTGGTTCCCTAACTTTTTTCCGGGTTGTTTCTTTACTTCTTTAGGTTTATGTGCTAAACCCAAAGGAGGACTTGCATGGTTTAGGCTATGATCCTTACAAACATGCTCCTGAGTTTAGAGGTACTTAATGTCTCAATAAAGAGAAAACATTAGCTGAGCTCTTAAATTGTCAGTGACTAACTGCTTTGCTTATTTCAGAAAAGAAGAGGTCACGGATGTCTAAGAGTAGGGAAATGGGACATCGAGAACCTCTAGTCTTGAAGGACAGCCTATTTGGTTTCAAATGTAAGATTTACCCATGTGTTTTCATATAGTACCTTTTATCTTCTTTCAAAGACTGCATTATCTATGTAGGCTCTTTAGCTATTTGGGTTGATTTTATCAGCAGGAAGGGTTGCTCCTGGATTTGGTATTGGGGCACTTGAAGATCTTGATGTTGAAGATGAAGATGTGTATGCATCAGGTTTATGTCTTCTCCTTTTGGCTGTAAATCAAGTTCGCAAAAATAAACAAATAAATTCAGGTTTTTACTGATAAGTACAAGAATCAGTAAATTAGTTGTAGGAATATGGACTATGGAAATTCCTCTGCTGCCTTCTTTTATTCTTCTCTTATGAAGACAAGATCATTTTTTTCCGGTTGTGTCTATTCCTTTGTTTTGTTGCAGAAACTCTGGTGCAGCTTATGGTTATACCAAGCACCACCACTGAGTTTATGCTCGTTGATCTTTAATGAAATTCTTTATTAGTTATCAAAAAAGTTTATGCTCATTGACTGGCCCCAGGGAGGGGGGAGGGAGTAGTGGTTGGTGAACCAAAAGTTCGGGATAGGAAATTGAGGCATAAAAAGTTTGAAATTCATATGTTATCAATGGGAATTTCATTGGTGCAAAATGCAGAAGTAAGGTTTAATAGAAGTCCATTTACAGGGGTGCAAAATGCACTCTGGTGCACTTTTCAAGTAATTTTATTGAAGTCCTTTTCGTTCTCAAGTTTCTTTTGTATTTGCAAAATGTCTTTACTACCTTCTATTTTTCTTTCCCCATGTGTACTTTTCAAGAAAGAAGTAGTGTTTATAAGTTATTATAGCTTCGTTTTGCCATCCTGGATTTGCAGTACTTCTGTTCCCTCTCTAAGTAGACTTTTCCTGAATACAGTCAAGTGTTGTCCTGCATGCTCGTTTGGTCCGGTTTGCAGGTTGGAAACTGCAAAGTATAAACACTATTTTTCTTTCTTCTAATATCGGGTGATCTTATAACTTTGCGTTAATTGTGTCATCCCTCCAGCTCGTAATAGTGCAGAGGTATGGGGAAAAAACGTAGTTGTGCTTGAAAGTTTCTTATCTTGGCTATAATTTCTTAACAGGTTATGACTTCGAAGAGACTTATGTCGAGGAAGTTGAAGAGCCTTCAAGACCAAAGGTGGAGAATCTGAAACTGTTGGACAGGAAGGCGCATGATGTTTTACCTGGTTTTAGTGCTGCTTCAAAGTCCGATTATCAGCTGGAAAGGTCTTCTCATGACACATTCTTTTATCGGAAGAAACTCAAGCTGTTTGTATCTTCTCCATCTTTAATTATCTTATTGCGCCGGCTTGACCGCAGTTCAATCTAGAAGATAGAGAAAATTAGATGGTGCATAGAATGTTGAAGCATGCCATTTTATTTTTCCTTGGATGGATGAAGGATATGTTTTTGAGCAGAGGATCTGCATCTGTGGGTGCACCCAGATGGACTAACAAGAAAAACAGCCAATATGTCACTATTGAAGTAAATAAAAAGCTCTTGTAATGGATACAGTAACTGGAATAATTTTTGGACTTCTTTTGTACACTTAATGTCTATTATGCATGGCCCAACATGTTCAAATTACTGTCTATAGCTATACCCCATGTTTTCTATCTGGGTTTGTCCATTTTAGTACCAGACTATGCAGATAAACAAGTCATGTCTTGGTCTTCCATTGGACAAATATGCCTTTCATTATTTACAACTTCCCCTTTTTTATTAGAATGAGATTTCGAAAGAATGTTTTGTATGCCATTCATTGGCTGCAATAGAGCTAACAAACCTGAGGTGGATATTAAGGTGAGAGAGCTGGTGACATGATAAAGGCCAGAAGGTAATCCTTCAGTTTTCAGCACCCACAGAAGGTAATGCCTAAAGGGGAAAGTTATAATCCCTTGATAAGTAACAACAACAACAACAACAACTACCAAGTAAAGTCCCACATAGTGGGGTCTGGGGAGGGTAATGTGTACGCCGACCTTACCCCTGCCCCGATAGGGGCATATCCCTTGATAAGTCTTTATCCAAAAAAAAGAAGAGAAAAATGAAAAAATCCATTGATAAAGAAATTTAGTAGCAAAATTCCTAAGACCATTTTTGGTTCTTCCACAACAATTTTTAGCTCTCCGCAATAACGGTCGTCACTTTGCTTTAGTTGTGGGAGGCGCGGTTGAGATACGGGAAGCAAGGTTGAGATGGTTCGGGCATGTTAAGAGGAGAAGTATAGAAGCCCCGGTTAGAAGGTGCGAGCGGTTAGCCTCGGAGAGTAGCAGGAGGGGTAAAGGTAGGCCTAAGAAGTCTTGGGGAGAGGTTATTAGGCGGGACATGGCGCAACTGGAGCTAACTGAGGACATGGCCTTAGATAGGAGGGTGTGGAGGTCAAAGATTAGGGTAGAAGGTTCGTAGGTAGTCGAGCGTTTCTCTTTGTCATACTCAGTTCGCTAGCATTATTGTTAGTATGATATATGGCTATTACTACCTAGAGTTTGACTGCATTCTTGGATTCGATCTTATTTCATCTTGTTGTTATTCCTACTTGTTGCAGTTACCTTTTCTTTTTCAATCATTCTCTAGCCGAGGGTCTATCGGAAACAACCTCTCTGCCCTTCTAAGGGTAGGGTAAGGCTGCGTGCATCTTACCCTCCCCAGACCCCACTCGTGGGAAACTACTAGGTTTGTTGTTGTTGTTGTTACTTTGCTTTTCTTGTGGTCATGAAGGATTTAATGACTCCTTTATCCGTCTTTTTGTTTCCTCATCTATTCTACGGCTGCTATTTCTCTAGATGCGATAAAGAAATTAAGTTATTTAAGGTGTATGGTCACACTTGCATATGATGGAAACCTTGTCAACTTTTATTTCATTTTTTTCACTCTAAATCATGTTTGTTCACCAATGTCAACAGATTTGATCCTCCAGTGATTCCACATAATTTTGTTCCCCATCATAAGTTTGCCGCTCCGCTTGACTTTGATTACAAGACTCCCGATCTCCCTCCCCCTGATGTTCCTCCTCCTCCGGATAATAATCTTAGGATCTTGATTGAAGGGTTGGCTACATTAGTAGCTCGTTCCGGTAAATTACTTGAGGACATTTCTAGAGAGAAAAATCAGTTCAACCCTCTATTTGGTTTCCTGAATGGAGGAAAGGGTCATGACTATTATGCAAGGAAACTTTGGGAGGAGAGACAGAAACGTAATGATCAAGGCAAACAACAGGTGGATGCAAAAATGTCTCGGAATGTGCAGAAGATGACCGCGGAAAGCCGCGGTCAGATATTAGGAGAGAAGCCTATCGAAAGAAGTTTGAGAGACGCAAATACTGCTGGTATATCTGCTGAGGCGATCAATTTCCCATCCAATCTTTCAGATACATTTACTAAACCTGCTTCAGTGGTAAGTAGTTCACTAATCGGTAGCTTTAGTATAGCTTGATACTCAGTTTCGGCTGAATAAATCATTGGTTGTTTCACGAACTATCTTGGCACCATTTTAAGTCAACTTTGGTAGGGGTCGGTCATGGTAGTGTCTTACTGTTTGTCTTTTCTGGTGTCCAAGACAAAGGTTGGTATACTTGGGATCCAGGTTCCTTTTTTTTAAACTTAATTTTTTGGCCTCGACTTTAAGTGTAAAAATGTCATATGTATAGTGATCATCAAAGATGGCTACTTTTAGTTGAAAAGTTGTCTCGTTTATGTAGCAAGCTGTATTCAGATTTAGTGCTGAGTAACTAGTAGATTAGTGTTTAAGGCCTCAAAAATGAAAAATGCATTTGAGGTTAGAAAGGCATACATGAGTTAGTTTTGCCACAGTGGACACTGGAATTTGTTTTGGTGATTGCTGATTCTGAACTTCCTTTCTGCAGACTGAACTTCCTGAAGCTGCAAAGCCTTTCCGAGATGATCCTGCTAAGCAAGAAAGGTTCGAGCAGTTTCTGAAGGAAAAATACCACGGAGGTCTTCGCCCTAAAGATGGTGGTGGAGCAAGTAATATGACAGAAGCTGCCCGTGCTCGTGAAAGGTTAGAATTTGAATCTGTAGCCGAGGCAATAAATAAAGGAAAATTGGGAAAGGAAAGTGTTCCGCCTAATGAGTTTTTCTCAAGTACGTTAGCTACTGCAGGACTGCAATTCACATCTGGAGCTGAGGCACGTACACTATCTAACTTCTGAGTGAATGGTTTGAAGTTAGCAGTTTGTCCTGATTTTAACTGCTGTCTGTTGCAGCTACCTAAATTTGGTAAAGATGATGGTTTAGCGGCAGCAAAAATGTATCCAAAACGGGAGAAATTCCAGTGGCGACCTTCACCTCTTCTTTGCAAGCGCTTTGATCTTAATGACCCTTATATGGGCAAGGTACCAACAATTAGTGTATATATCATGATTGTTATGTGTCAATCTATCAAACTCCACCCCTGTACTTTGGCTGGGCACTGGTATCTCCTGAAGAAATTGCAGTTGTTGAAGTCATCAACTTTTTCTTTTAATGAAAGTTCAGTTGGGCTTCATGTGTTTTCCCAGGAAAGCCCTTTTTTTTAATATATTTAAAACCGTGGTGTCCGGGACGATTAATCCACGCGGTATCTGATACCTCCCACCAACACATGTACCTACTAATTCGCTAATGAGTTAAGCACATCTGCACGCTAGCAGTGAGGTTGGTTCTGGTAGATGAGAGGACAGTTGACAGATGATTGTGATACGGGTTGTTTTCCTTCCTTTTTTTTTTAACTGTAATTGATTGTCACGGTAAACATTCTTGAATCTTGAGTGTAGGAATTTTGTGATTTCTTAAGTGATCCAAATAGAATTAGGTTATTCACATGGAATTTACTGGATTTGATATATTTAGGCTTTTGCTTGTGATGTAGGCTGTAATTATAACTTGCGAAGATAAAGGGGTCTCCTTGTTATCCGTAGATACCTAGTTGGCTCCTAGTAAATTATTGCTTTTTGATGGATATGGCAAGATTAAGGGAGTCAAATTTCCAGGGAGAATTCACCTTATTTGTATGTGGCCTTTTTTAATTTTTTAACTTTTTCTTCAGCTCTTGAAAACGAAAAGTCCCTTTTTATATCAATTAAAAAAAAGTCATTGCTATATTTGCATTCAGCACCTCTTATATTTTCTGTTCTGGTGATCTTTCCAGTCACACTCTCTCCATCCACAATTCCTCCTATTCTTTCGGCAGCTCTTCCTGCCTTTGTCTGACAACTTTTCGAGCAGCTTTTTTGAAATACTGGCTACTCTGTTATTCTCTCAAGGGTTTAATTTATTGAGGTTGCAGAATGAGCAAACTCAATTTGGTATCCCGCCTTGAGGTTGAGGGGCATCTTACAATGTTAAGATTAATGTGAGCGTGTTAGATTGTTAAGTGATAGTGTTAGAATGTTAGAAGTGTTAGTTTTTAAATTTGATATTGTCCTTGTTTGACATATTGTTTAGATATATATAAATAGGTGAGTTGTTATTATCTAATTATGAAGTCATTCAATACATCTTTATTTAATTCTTTCGCCATGTATCATCAAAGTTGACTGAGCTCTATCTTGAATTATGCAGCCACCCCCAGCTCCACGCTCGAGGAGCAAATTGGACTCACTTGTATTTTTGCCTGATTCTGTTAAAGCTGCAAAGCTTGAAGATGATGTTTCTGGGGATAGGAGCGAATCCGCTCTCCGAGTCCAGGAGGGCCGTAAAGAAGGAAAACAAATGGTTGACCAGGAAATTGAGGTTGAGACAGAACCAGAAAATGTTGAAAGGCCTGTTGATTTGTACAAGGTATTTAGTCTTCTTGTCCAGATCAGTTGTTAAAGTATACTGTAGTTCCTTATTGAAAGGAGAGTATTCTTGCTAAGTTCTCTCTTATTTGGGATATTCACAATACTGATTTTGCTATTGGGACAACGATAATATATCTGCAATAAGCTGCTTCTATTTGCTCCTTGATGAGGTTGTATATCAGATGTATGTGATAGATCGTAACCTCGAGGTTACAAACACGAGGTTAGAAACTAGTGCTTTTAGATTAGGTTAAAAAGACTAGTGCTTACGATTACTTAGTTTTTTTAGGGAGGTCAAAAGGGATAGGTGGTACTTTTACGGAGGTCAAAAGGGATGGAAGTGTGGAATGTTTCTTCTCTCATTTTTTTTTGTTTGAAGAAGGGTTGGGATGGCTTATTTTCTTCTCAATTTCTAGTTCCACGAATGGGTGAGTGGCGGATTCCATTGCTTTCTGATTGGAGCTATTGTTCTCAGGAATTCCTCCCTGCTTTGTGGATCAAGTTGGAAATCTCATGAACTTAGCTAATGCTAGGATTAGTTGGTTCAGTTCCTAGTGCATTGCCTGAAGAAGGATGTTTTTTTGCTGATATTGATTATTTTAAAAAGTAGTTCAATTTGCAACTGCATTACTGTTGTTTCTAGCAGATATGTTTCTTCTTCTTTTTTTTTTCTTTTTTTTTTCCCCTTCTGTTGGAGTGGGATGGGGCTGGGTGGTTTTCTTAGAGTTTTTAAGATCAATCTGCTAATGAGCGAGTAGTGTGAATTCAATTATCTAATGTGCTTTGTTCCCTGGTGTGTGATGGGATGGGGTTGGGTGCTTTTCTTAGAGATTGTAAGATCAAGCTGCTGATGAGCGAGTAGTATGAATTCATTTACCTAGTGTGCTTTGTCTCCTTTGCATAAACTTACAGCCTATCGTATTGTTCAATATTTCTCTGTAGGCTATATTCTCTGATGATTCGGATGATGAAGCAGAAACTAGCAATCAGAATGTTGCAGAGTATCCTCAAAAGAAGGTTGAAGCTGCTAATACAACTTTAAATCGCTTAATAGCTGGTGACTTCTTAGAATCATTGGGCAAAGAACTAGGTTTGGAGGTTCCTGTCGATATGCCTTTGCCAGAAAACAAAACCAGTAACCCAGCTAAAAAGGATGCTGTTCCGGTATATCTGGGAGCAAAGAGCATCAACCAAACTGGTAATGGTACATCATCCACTTCCCACACTGTTGGTGCGGATTTGTCAGATCCAGTATTGGCAGTAGGAAATAGTAATCAGAACGTCTCTCGAGAAGGTAGATCTAGTAGAGAAGGAACTATAGATATCAACTCTCAGAGAAATGGTCGCGGAGGAAGTGTAACTGAAAAATACAGGGATGATGTAGAAAAAAATAGGTTTGAAAAGGAAACTCAAGCACATATACATGCAAAAGCAAAAGGAGATCAGCACCAAAATAAGAGCAGCAGTTCATCAGAAGATGAAATTGATAGAAAGCGCAGGCGAGCTCACAGAAGCAGCAGTCCAGATGGGGATGCCTCTTCTCATTCATCCGAAGATTATAAAGACCGTCATCGTTCAAGGTCACGAAAGAAAAAATCATCTCAGGAAAAGAGTAGTAGAAGGCACTCAAAGCACCATAAGCATAGAAGGAGAGACTCTAGGAGTCCTAGTAGACATTCTCGTCATGGTGGTTCAGAAAAAGAACGTAGAGAAGCTAAGAGAGAGAAGCGTAGATACAGGGACTGAAACATTTCTGTTATCTGATCAATTGAAATGGATCTAAGGAATTACTTTAAGTCATTGCTAAATGAATATCTACAATATTCCAGATAAATGGTTTGTTTCCACTGGATCAGTTCATGCTACTTGGTTTTACTGCTTTGTGCCCATTTGAGTGCTATGCACAGAGAGCTCATGCTCTTTGGTCAATCAATGGGCGCCAACAGACAGGATGCTGAAGATCTCACTAGGAAAATCCTTCGACTTGCCAAGTGATCATCTTCATTCAGTCTGTTCTGGCTCATCTCATCCATCGAGCTTTTCATTGTACACAGTTGTATAATTGTAGGGTTGGTCTGAATATCTGTTTCATGCTTTAAAGACTTATTTAATGGTAAAGCAGGCCATCTATATTTCTTTCTGAGGTCTTGGGAATTGGTTTGTACGTTCTATGTTGTATGTGATGCCTTTTTTTACTATCTGAGCAAGTGGATTTTTCTATCTATCCTGCTTCAATTTTTCCAATACTCTTCTCTTCTTTTCAATTTTCTTTTCTTCTTAGGAGGTTGCACTGAAAATGGCAAATGTAAACGTGGGAACGGCGTCGCAAACGGTTTATGGCTTGCTTGTCGGAAGTTTAGCTTGTTAAGCTGATGCATTGCTAGATAGAGCTTTGCATTCTCCATCTTTAAAATGAAAAATACCTCTGGAATGACGTTGATAGAGTAATTGATCCCATATCAAGCTCTAGAAAAGGATACTGCCTTACATGGGTGAACTGATTTTACTTTCTACGAAGTATAAGCTAGTTGCCTTTACACGTTATAATGATCAGTTCGACAAACTGTCGAAGTAATTCCTGTTACCTCGCCTACAGGCAAACTACTTGTCCTTAGGCTGGAGTCAGCTGTACCCCCAAAATTCCCTTTGTATTATTGCTAACACTCTTTCTAAAATTTGACAATCTGTCACCATTCCTCTTTTAATATTCACTTGATGTTCCCTGTATTCATATTGGTTGGTAATGCTTTCTGGCAAGGGAGTACTTACGCCGACTCGCGGACAATTTAACTTGAAAAACACTTTGCATGTCAACTCACAGCCACAATGGTTCCACTTGGTTAACTAATCAATACGAACCTAACTGCATTAATGTCTACATAATAAAAATACAGATAGACATTTTCTTTCCTTTCTGTTGGGGGGTTTTTGGGGGGG